>NC_050068.2:161674557-161974557 GCF_009764565.3 Dermochelys coriacea
TATCTGTTGATTAGTATTAGTACTGCAGTCTTTTAAGCAGTTTCCTCATTAATATAGCAGACAGGTTTTGGAGAGAATTCTGCCAATAATGACTGCACTAAACAAATACGTAAAGACAATTCTTCAGCTGGGAGTAGCTACTATTACTCTGTATTCATTTTTCTTTTACTAGTAGAGTAAACAAAACAGACTGTAAGTTGTTCTGGGTAGGAAACGTATCTTTCTATTATGTGATCAGCATTGAGAGCAATCAGGCCTGCTCCTGAGTGAGGTCTCTAGCATTATTGCTGTACAGATATTCACTGGTTACACTTCGTTAAGGTTCAGTTTATAAAGAGCTGATAAATGATTAATAGATGTTTATAGGGTTGTTAGATTGATATAGATGGTTATAAGCAACCTGTTGGACTCTACAGCACATTATAACCATTAATTAACAATTTATTGAAGAATATATAAGTAGCCTACTGACCTGTTAATAAACTACTTATAAATGGAATGTTAATATAAATAGCCAGTGAGACTTTGTATTTATAGAATGATTTCTCTCTGTCCATGCTGGAGATGGAAGAAAGCTTTGATAAGACTCTTCTATCCCCCACTCTTTCTCACAGTATACCCTTCGATGTGATATGCGACGTTCTCTACTGGCCAAGGACCTGACTAAGACTTGTGAATTCATTGTCCATGCACCAGTAAGTTGGAAAATAGAGAGATTTAACTCTCTCAACTAGCTGAGATTTTCACCTCTGCAGTTTGTTCTGTTTAGCAAAGTTTGGTGCCCAGTCTTCTATGGTGATCACAAGATGTAATGGTGTAACTTGTATGTGTCCTCTTATATTAACAAGGCATAAGACCGAAGGGGTGGGGGGGGGGGAAGGTTGTTGTCATGCTTTCTTTTATGTTTTGAAGTAAGCAATATTCAGGCTTCAAGCATTTGTGTTACTATTTGTATTAGTGTGGCACCTAGCATCCAAGACATGAACTAGGATCTCATTGTGCTATAATTTACATAACCTTTTCACCTTAACTTCTTTTAAATGTACTCTTCTAACTGACTCAAATATGTTTTGGATGATGAGTTTGCTATGTGGTGAAAACCTCCTGTTTCCTCACTCATTCCTCCCCTTCTCTCTGCTTGTTCCCTTCATCTCCTAGATACATACTGCTCTACTCAGTATCTAGATGGTGGTGATGTGTGCTCCCTTAAGTACTGTATCTTTTGGATGATCTCTCTCTCTCTCTCTCTCTCTCTCTCTCATATGCTCCCTCCCCCAGGTGCTAAGCATCCAGAGCTCCCATTGGAGGTTGAGAGCTTTGGGTGCTCAGCATCTGTGGAGGGAAGATATCAAGTCTCTTGTATTTAAATGCCTAAATTATTGATTTAGGTCCCATACTCTAGGTGTGGAAATAGGCCTGCATCAAGTTGGAGACAAGTTTACAGCCTCTTAGAGTCTGTCTACACTGCAGTTAGACACCTGTGGCTGGTTTGTGTCAGCTGACTTGGGCTCGGGGTAAGGGGTTGTTTAATTGCAGTGTAGACACTTGGGCTGGAGCTCAAACTTTGGGGGGTCCCAGAGCCGAACGTCTACTCCAGCCAGCCGTTGGTTTTTAATTGAAATGTAGACATGCCTACAGGGACCACATAAAGCTGGTGTCTTAAACAAGTTGTTCTCATCAAGTTGTTCACAGATAGTGGTAGGCTCAGAAATGACTATTGTAACTAATGCCTTGATTTTGCAATTAGTTCTGTGCAAGTGGACCCTTGCACCTGTGTGGAATTTATTGCAGAATCAGGGCCCACATTTTTAGCTGTATGGCATGAACTGCTTTTGCCTTTCATCAGGAACACGTTCAGTAAAATGGGTGCAACTGTGATTTGTATTGATTATAGATGTGTGCAGAGCACATGTATAAGCAATATAATCTGCACAAATTTAACAAGCAAAATACATTTGCTTCCACCCAAAACTTGCTAGAACACACATGATGCTTAGCTCCTGTAAGGAGCTCTTTAAGAAGAGCTCTAATATACTTAAAGATGTTTTGTTCCTCTCGTCATCAGTGATGAAAATTAATACAGTAGAACTTCAATAACATGTACAAAAATTGCTCCTATCAGCAAAGATTTAATAGCAAGACACTGTAGAGATCTTGTTCCTACATTTTGTAAAATGAAAAATTGTATTATGCTACATTTACTAGTACATTATGAAGTATTATAAATAAGCCACAGTTATCAAAATAATGAGCAGCTTACATATTACGCAGTATCCTTGCTTTATTTCTTGTTCAGAGTATAACACTCATTAGTTCAAAGTTCAGTAATTCACTGTGAGTCTCCCAGTCAGTGTGAATTAATTAGGTTCTACTGTACATAAAATTCTCACTGTCAGTACACAATATTATTTCCCTTAATCTTATTTCCTTTGCCAGAATTTGTCAACTGTATTTTCCCATTACTGAAAATATGAATTTATTTATGGCTGGCAGTTTCCCAGTTTTGCTGTTGTACACAAGAAACTACTATGGACGCAAACTAATGGAGAGTAAAACAACCGCAAAGTTAAAGTTGGGCCTTCTGATGATGATACAGCACTGCACCAACCCTAAGAGTGCACAGCTGGGACCCTCATCACTGATTGGCACACAACAAATCCTTACACTTATTTTAAACGGAAGCTTTGCTGAAATGTTAATGGAGTTGAACAAACATAAGGCACCTCATTGGAATGAGGGTGAAGAGAGGCAGTTACTGAAGATTTAAAATGACAATTATGTTGTCCTTTCTGCACAAAGTGTCATTGCTATTTCAGCAGCAATTCAGGGCCTTTTAAGTCACTTTAAACTTACTTTCTACAGTAAAATCTAAACTAGGAGGTTGTTAAATATTCCAAATATATATTAAAAAAAACATAGATCCTCAGCTGGCAAAATCAGAGGAACAACACTGAATTACACCAGCTGAGGATCTGACCCAGTAAGTTTAAAAACAGCTACTGGGCCATAACCTGCTTCTGAAAGAGCTCTCACTGGGCGGAGTTAGGGAGTTCAAATGGTGCAGGTAGGGAACTTCAGATAGAGAGGGTTAGAAAAACAATCAATAAGCTCAGGATAATAGAGGAAGTGTGTATATAACTTTCCCTACTGTTTTCTCAAATCTGCTTACTAGGAGGGCTGAAAGAAAAGGAGCACTTGTGGCACCTTAGAGACTAACAAATTTATTAGAGCGTAAGCTTTCGTGAGCTACAGCTCACTTCATGCATCCGATGAAGTGAGCTGTAGCCTACGAAAGCTTATGCTCTAATAAATTCGTTAGTCTCTCAGGTGCCACAAGTGCTCCTTTTTCTTTTTGCGAATACAGACTAACACGGATGCTACTCTGAAACCTGTCATTATAGGAGGGCTGAGTAATACTGGAAGGACACATTGCATCAGACCTCACACAAAACTTTTTTTAAAAAAAGTCAGCATTGATATGTAAAATCAAGAGTCCTACTTTAACAGCAAGGCAAGGTGTGCATTAGTTGGCTATTGGTTTAGAGCACTTAACCTTGTGACTCAAAACACAGCATGCCCAGGGCAGGCACCAATAGCCTAGTAATTCAAATCCTGTCATGGTTTATTGCAGTAATGGCAAGGATAGTTTAAAAGGTCAAAATGTGGTTGTTTTGTAACACCTGGTGACTTGTGTTTGTTTCATGTCATAATCCATGTCCTTGTTTCTTGCAACATCTAATAGACTTTACATGAAATGGGTCAATTTCTTATTAAAAGAATTACACCTAGTTCTCTAAAGACTATTTCGAAGTTAAACATTGTAAAGTGATTAGGTCAGCTTCTAAACCGGTCTTGCAAGTAATGGCATGTGAAAAGGGATTATTTTCATGATTCGATGTGTGTACATTATGTAAACTCTATATACTGAGTGTCCAATATCAATCCTACCTTTTCATTACATTACAGCCTCAGAAAGGGAAGTTGATGCCAAGCCCAGTGGACTTCACAATTACACCTGAAACCTTACAGAATGTTAAAGAGGTAAACCTTTTGTTTTAAAAAATGCCTTAAATGGTGTTGAGTGACTCTCTTGTCTCTAGGGTGAACTGGTGTGAGGAGCGAGATCAGTGGCTACTATTAGATTCTGCTCCACAGCTAGTCATAGTTCTTCCTCTCCTCTTTTGCCAATTTTGATTCCTGACATGCTAAGCAATATGTTTAATGGACAGCAGTGTCACTTGTTCTTTTGTGTTGAAGCTGTATTGTTAACAGAGCTTTCCCCAGTAATGGTTACGCATTATATTTTTTTTTATTTCCCCCTTACTGGGAACCAACCAAGTCAGTGGAATATGGTAGCCAAGAGCTCCCATTGACTTCAGATGAAGCTGTGAGTGCTCAGCACTTCTGTAAATCAGACCCCTGCATCTCAAGCTGGGCGCCAGAAAATGAGGAACACACAATTAATCACTTTTGGCTTAAATGACTTTCTCATTGTCACATAGCTATATGGTGACAGAGGCAGGGATAGAGTCCAGTTCTCAGGGCAGCATCCAATTGCCTTAAGCCTGAGACCCTCCTTTCTCTCCCTGCAATCCCCTGCCTCATTCACTAAACACCTTCCAACTGCCACAGTAAATAAAGCAGATGTCCTACAGGCAACAGCCTCCTTCACTCAAGATCCTGTTCATTCGCAGTCCCCCATCCTGTGCAGGGACCTAGTGGGGGAAAAAAATGTTGCCATGTAATTAAAGAATGTATCACAATGCTTACACTCAAGGGGGCTCCATTAACATTGCACAGGCAAGCTTGATCCTGGCATTTTCTAACTTTTAAGGAGCCTGACTTTCCAACTGTAATAATCTTTTAATGTAGGGTTTTTATGTACTTCAGTAATTCTTATGCTGCTTTTTTCCTCAAAGGGTGGTTTTGCCTACTTAGCATTCTCTATGCTTTTTATGATTAGTCATGTGACTTTTTTTCCCACTCACATTTAGAGAACCTCGCTCCCAAAATTTCTCATCAAAGGTCATCTCAACTCGACTAACTGCATCATTACACAACCACTAACTGGGGAGTTGGTGGTGGAGAATGCAGAAGCTGCAGTTAAAAGTATTGAGCTACAGTTAGTACGTGTGGAAACCTGTGGTAGGTTGTTTCATGTAAATTAAAATCTGAATATACCACACTGGTTATCTGAATATTTATATTCTAAATGGACATAGCACACTTATCTAAAGCAGTAATAGAAATCATTTGCAAAAGTTACTTTTGATGCACCCTATCTTTTTTAGGGTGTTCAGATGTAATTGTTAAACAGTCGTAAAGTCAAAGCTCTAATGGGTAAAAGGAAGGGTGTTTGGTTTTTGGCTAATGCCTCTAGTCTTTGAACTATGTTTAGTAACTTTCTAGTAGAATTAGTGCTACTTTTTTTTCCTTCACCCTAATACTTGTTTTCTCCAGGTTGTGCTGAAGGTTATGCTAGAGATGCTACAGAGATTCAGAATATTCAGATTGCTGATGGGGATGTCTGCAGAAGTTTGTCTATTCCAATATACATGGTATTCCCCAGGTTGTTCACTTGCCCTACGTTGGAAACTACAAATTTCAAAGTTGGTAAGAACCCAGCTATTTTTGAAATATTGGTACCTTCAGAATCCATGTGAAACAAGCTGCTAGTTTCAGTTTGGTTTCTAGTGGGCAAGGGGCCACAATACAAACTACCACCACTGACACTAATGAGCAGCTTTGCAAGAGAGACCAAGGAGACCTTCTTACCAACAGAGGTAGTCCCATACCAGGGTTGAAGTATATTACCAGAGCAATGTGGGGAAATCAGCACTACTGTTCTTTGAACTGTACCTGTTGTGGATAAAGAGGACTCAGGCTCCAAGCCTGTTAGTCCGCTAGCTTTAGGGAATACTAAATATATCAAGCAATTTGTCTCATTAAAAACCATTATACCATTCCTTTAGCTATAACCTTCTCCATTCAGAACTAAGTTCTCTGTCTAGCATATATTGTTGTCTTACTCTTAGTGGTTTCGTACGTAAGGGAACTAAACTAACTCCGACCAGGAAAATTCTCTGGGAGACGCAGTTTTAATGGCAAAGATCCGGTAGGGATTAAATATGCTGAACACCCACAGCTCTCAAGAGCAGCAGGAAATTCTGAGGGTAAAATGCTGAAAAGTGATGCTTTCCTTCCTTTATCCCTTTCTGTCATCGCTGACACACCCACCATTCTCCCAGTCACTCAGGCCTGGAAGTTGGGGGTTGTCTTTGACTCCACTCTATTGACTCACAGCCAGGCCATATCCAAATCTGTCAACTTCTTCTTCCATAGTGTTGCCAAGATTGATGTACACCACAAAAACTCTTGTCTAGGCCCTTATCTCCAGTCCTGAATATTACAGTTGCCTCCCTCCTTCCTGACAACTTCATTAAATATTCTACTTATGGACATTTAAAATGTTTCTGCTAAAATCATCTTCATAATCCATAGTTCTAGCCAAGTTTTCTTCTTTTGAATCTATCCCCTATATCGCTTCTCCTTTTCCACTACATAAGCTTTTTATGCTTGTGTTTAGGACCCTCCACAAGTTAGCTCCTCCCTACTTATCTACCTTTGTATCTTAGTATCATCTCCAATTACATATCCTCTGCTTCAACAACTTTGATCATCCATTTTTGTGCTTCTCTTATATGTGCTCTTTTATATGTGCAATGCCCTCCTATGGATTTGTTTGGAGAACCACTACCCTAAACTCCTTCAAATTGCTCATCAAGATCTACTTCTTACTATGATGCCAACAGTAAATTACTAGCTAATAATGGCTAGACAGGTGGCTACCACTAATGCAATTAATCGTATCTTTTATGGAGCTACTTATATGCTGACAAATAGGCTGGAGAAGTTGGTCATTTTATAGTACCCTGTTGTTTTCTACAGTGTTGAATCATCTAGCAACAGATAATCCTAGAACACTAAAAACAGCTTGAAAGATTTATCTAAGGTGAAGGCAGCTGAGAGCAGGAGCCACAGAATTATCGTTGTTTCTACTGTACAATTTGAGTTAATACCAGAGCTCTCTTTTTCCCTAGAGTTTGAAGTTAACATTGTTGTCCTCCTGCATGATGATCACCTCATCACAGAGAATTTCCCACTGAAGCTCTGCAGGGTGTGAATATCCAGAGGAGAATTGCTAATGGAGGAACAAGGAAATTCTTCAGCTACCAATTGGAAATTCAGTTCATGTCTTCAAGCTTATTTTAATTGAAGGACTAAAACATTTGCTCATCCCACTATTGACTTCTGTGTTGGAAGGGAATGCATTTCTCTGTAACTCTTACCAAACATTTTGTCTATCTTCTGATATTATTAGTGAATGCGCTTTTCTGCTGAGACTCCTGCCAGGTATTTCTTTGAATTCAACAGCCATGCCTCCCTTTCTCTATTTTTTTTTTCTTAAGAACTCTTAAGGGATGTATTTTGCACATTCCTGTCATGTGCACAACACCCAGTAAGTTTCTATGATTAATTCATAATTTAACACTTGTGCTAACGCTTTAAATGTTTCTTTTATAAGGATCCTTATATCTAAACAGCTAACAGGCCCTGCTATGTATTGGTCCTTGAAGGAGAGACTGTGAGATTAGATGTTTCCTAAGCCTCATCATCCTATGGATGCTGGAAGACCTAATGTTCAGGAAATGTTTTATTGAATGGTGCTACAGAATTGGAACACAGTGTTATTGGATCAGCATCACACAAAGAATATGAAGTGAAAGGAAACTAAGTATGTTTGTTTCAGTTAGATTAGGAAATGAATCTATTAATCGGGGGAACAACCTCAGAGCAAAAGCTTTTTGTTGTAACAAAGTTGATAAAACTATCACACTCTAGTTAACTTGGTCAGTTACTTGCATAAGTTCTAATGCAGTGCGAGGACCAACCTGTCAAGAGGTTCTAGCTTGCAGTTGTGCCAGACCTCCTGCGCTTGATTAGCCATTCCATGTTAATTTCTTTTCCCCTGACTAGTGAATTCTTTACCTACTATCTAGTTGTGGTGCGAAAATGTGGGTCCTTGCTTTGCTCTTGTGGCCACAAGAGCAATTGGATGAAAGCTGCTGTCACTATGCTTGGCTGCTATATTGTAGACTAGCTTCTACCTTGCAATAAAGTCAGGCACAGGAAGAATACTTTACTATAGACTGCATAAACATATTTATGTTTTGGCCACCCCGGTTAATCTTTTGCATGCAATATGGTATTATATGGGTAATTAACTTTAACTTTATCTGAGCCAGTTACTAGTTGCTTCCCCTTTCATTGGAAGGGTTAGTTGACATTTGCTGAATATGTCAACACATAACTATGTTGGGGTTGGGGGTAGGGGAAATGCAACAGGCAGAAATGATTTTTTTTTAAATTATTTATTTATTTTTTTACTATTTTCTGATAAAAGCCCTCCATTGCCTTTTTAGTTAGCACATCTTTATTGGGTAGACACCCTTAAGCTGCCACAGCAGGAACTAGACCAGGAGACAGTCTTGTTTTGGGGAGGCGGTGTAGGAAGAATTGTGTTTTTGATAATGTAAGAAAAAGTACGTATAAAGGCAAAGTGTGCTTTTTCTGAATGTACATTTGCAAATGAAACAGTCAGGGAGGGGGAGGAGGAAGAGGCACTGCAAAGCAAAATGAGCAGGCATCTAAAATGTTAACTCAATCTTGAAGTAAAGACACTTGACAAAACATCTGATTTTGGCTTTACACCTCCCTTCATCCAACAGAAAAATACTAAATTTTCCAGCTGGCTATTCAGGCCTCTGCTCTGGCTAATGGCAAAATCCTTGTTCAGCAGTTTCCATGTTTTAGGAATAAAAACCTGAACTTCTAAAAATCTAGTTTTAACAACTTGCAGTATCAGCACAACATTTTGGCATTAAATAGTTCAAAATCCTCTCCTTAACCACTGCAAAAACAATGTTTGCGTGTGATCTGGAAATATTATCACAGGATCATTTGGGGGGAAATGATGTCTGTGTCTTTCAAAGAGGCGGGATGATACTAGACTGCTAGCTATTGGCCAGTACCAAAATGGCCATGTGAATTTACAGATTTTTAGGGATCTTTTGTAAGCATGTAATGAACATCTAATAGAAACAATATATAAATAACACTATTATGAATCCTGCATTTAGTTTAGGGAGTACTGACATTTTCACAGCAGGAACAGTTGACCTTCACCCTCCAGCACAGAACTACACCAACCTAGATCATCCCACTGAAGTTCTTTTTCAGATGTGACACCTACTGGCGTGTGTGAGACAAACTATGAAGATTATTCTGGATCTACTGGAGATGGGAGCATGTTAAAGCTCCCAGTTAATCTCGCTACATGGATGATACTCTTTCAGCTAGGAATATCAGTGTAATAGAAGAAACACTATTTTCCTTAGGGAATAGAGAGCACATATGTCCTCTCCTTCCATTTACTAAGCCATTTGGCTGAAAAGATGCGGGGGGGGGGGGGGAAGCTTGTCCTACAAAAACTAAGCTATGATTAGCAGGAAGTCATGTGTATATAATCTCCCTTGTGCTTCACTGTACGTCTGTTTCTTTATTGTTCAGGTATGAAAGACTCTAGCTGGGTTCTTCGAACACAGTGGTCCAGATATTTTGTACTGTTTACAGCATAAACAATAGATTTTTGCCCTCATGTTGAGAGTGGATAGATGGTAATTGGGGGTCCCAGAACCTTAAATTATCAGGTGGTTTTTTTTTTTAAGACATTGTTTTTCCACTCTGCTGAATTAGGGATTGGTGGAAGCCCAAAGACTCTCATCTGTACTTTATTTACATTTTTCATAGTCTTTTTTCACCACTACAGAGGGGTTTGGGGCTTTTTGACAGATTAACCTTTACCATGAATTAAAGTTGAAGACTCTGCTCATCTATATTCAAATGTTAGCAGAGCTGGTCAAATTCCAAGGCGCAACTTAAAATGTGACCTGCAGTAGAGTGACAGTTTCTTTACTTCTAGCAGCATTAAAACTGGTAAGTAAGAAGCATCCAGAAAAGGCTGCGACTTCTTGACTTTTTCTCAGCCCTCAATCGTCTATTAATTCAAAGCCCTTCAGCAGTATCCCATAGGTCAAACTTGAAAGTCCCCAAAACTGTCTGATCTCACTGAAACAACTATGATCTAGCACTTAAACCACAACCATTAATACTGATTAATTTTAAACAAATCTCTTTACTTCATACCATTAGAGGAGTATCATTAAATCACAATCTAACTAGTTTTATTATCCTTTTCTAAATTTTGTTGAACATAACCAGTTTTCTAGACTATGGCCCTTCATATTAGTTCATGACCATAAGTCTGCATCCATGGAGTTTTGTTCTGCTCGTTTCAGGAGAAGTAGCTGTTGGTTGCAGTGAATTAATTTTTTGTCCATATAACCTATCTGAATTCTGAAGCAGTTTGGACTTTTAAAGTGAGCTACTGATGGTAATCACTCAGACTTCCCCCTTTAAAGCTGGAAATTGTATGTGAAGTAGCTTTTTCCCTTTCAAGTCTGTGGACTGGTCTATAGCTACATTGCTTGAGGGTGTGAAAAAACCCACACCCCAGAGTGATGTATTTAAGCTGACCTAACTGCAGGTGTAGAAAGCATTAGGTTGATGGATGAGTTCTCCCATCAGCCTACCTATTGCCTCTCTGGGAGGTGGATTTCCTATGCCGAGAGCAGCATAGGCAATATCTTCAGTGACGTGCTATTGTAGTGCAGCTGCAGTGTTTCAAGTGTAGGCAAGCCCTCAGGTAGGTGGATTACTTACGCTGCCAGGAAAACCCCTACCTGTCAGCATAGGTAGTGTCTACACTGAAGAACTACTGCGGGGCAGGTGCACTCCTGTAGCATTTTAAGAATAGATGAGCCCTGTGTAACTCGGTCTGTCACATGTTTCTAAGATCAGGGAAATCTCTAATGATACTAGTTAGAAAGCTCATACTTAAAGGGAAGGGCTCTGTAATCAGCAATCCACCCTCAAAAATACTTTGGACTGTAGCAAGGGAGAGGGGCAGTAGTAAATGTTCAGTGCATGTCAACACCCAGCTAGCTCTTTGATGCTGGTTTTGCAGTTTCCAAATAGAAGACAGTCCTATCTAGCTGACTTCAAGTAAGTGAGATTTGGGAACTAGCATTGAGCAGTTTTCAAAGTTTTGTTTTTTTTTTAGTTCTGTAACGCTAGAATACACTTCTGCACCAAGAGGTGAAGTCTACTGCAGTAGAACTGCAAAATACATGCTGTAGTGAAGTCTTGGATACTATTGTGACAGGTGCTTTTTAAAAATGTGTATGAATGAATACACTTGTCTTAGTCACTGAGGACCTGCACTGCAAAACCAGCAGCTCACGGATTCATATCAGCCAACACTGTGGGGCAAACATGGCCTATTCTAAAGTTGTGTATATTGGAAGTAGAGTAGTTGCTGATTGTGCAGGGGCCCTTAGGGTGAGGAGTTGCCATGTTCTTCCTACACCCTGCAACCCACAACAATGGAGAGGAGCTGGAAACACATTGTCATCACCAAAACTGATTCAATTGCTACTGATCCCTCCACCCATCCAGGCATCTTCCCGCCCCCCCCCCCCCCCCGGAGCACTCACCTCATCTCTTTTATCTCCAACTGTTTTTTTTCCCCTTCTGATACTGGATGAGTCTGGGATGGGGGCACCTGGGAGTCTCATTCCCAGCCTCTAGGCCAGCTGTGCAGCAGGAAGCCTTATGTGCAAGGGTGTGGTGCTGGAGAGCAGGGCTGATCACTCCTGACTCTTTAAGGAGGCAGTAGAAGAGTGGAGAGATTGGGGAAAAAAAGGAGCTTTGCCTGCTCTACATGCTGAGGAAGGAAGAAAGCCTCATAACCCACGTAGTAACTCTGATTGGCTGCATAGCCTGGTGGGTTTTCCTTCTAAACTCGGAGGAGAACCTGAAAGCTCATAGTATTAGCAGCCTCCCCCCAGCCCCGCATATTTGCATACACAGAAAAACCTAGCATTGCTTTCCCATCCCCCCATCGGCAAGATCTTCACCTCCTTTCAGGCCTGTCTGGAGGCAGCAGGACTTCTTCATTCCCAGCAAGGGGCCCAATCTTCACCTTTCGGGGCAGGGGCGGAGGAGGAGCCAGAAGAAAGCAGCAGCATGGAGCTGGGCAGTGGCTATTGTGAGTGCCGACAGTCTGGGCAAGCACCTGATTGATTGCCCTGGGGTTGGGGGCGAGACTAGAGAAGCACAGCCAATGAGTTGGGTGTTGTCCCAGTAGGGATTTATACCATATCAACCTATAGAGTTGGCAGAGCTGAGACTGACAAAACTGGATTACTTAACAGTGGACTTTTAAGGTAAAGTGTTATAATATCTGAGATTGCTTTGGGATGGGCTCTTCAGCCCAGGCCGTTGCTCAGTAAGGGTGTGTGTGGCCACTTGTACAGGTTTCACTGGGTATTGTACCGTTCAAGCATGCTTTCCAAAACTGCTCTGAAAACCAACCCCACTTTAAGCTACCACTGCACTTCACCACCCTCCTAGCTGTGGCGCTCTGAGGAGGACTATTGAAGGGAGGGAGGGGAGGGAGTTCTGCAGGAAGAGCAGCGCTAACTCCAGAGCAATGTGGGAAGGGATCTCAACACTGAATACAGACAGTCATAACAAGCGGAATTTTTTAAATTGAAGTCTGCCCTGCATTTGACAATGTGGAAACACAACAAATACTACTCCTGGGGGAGTATGTGCCATGCAGAATTTTTCCCTCAGAAAATACATTCTGCAGTTACTCCTTTTGCTCACCTGGGGCTGCTGTAGCACCAGAACAGACTGCAGCTGCAGCTAGGGAAGAGAAAGACGCTGCCTTCCTCACAGTGCCCTGCCTATGGGGCCGGCCAGGTCAGTGCATTGGGTTATGGGGGGATGGACAGCATGAGGCTGCTGTGGGGGGAGGTCACAGACTGGAGTTCAGAAGGGCTGGGGGGAGGACAGATTGGGTAAGGGCTGAATTGGGGTGGAGGTGCAGGGCCGGATGGGGAATGGGGTGCAGGAACATATAGGAATAGTGGAGTGGCTGAGTAGGGGCACGGGGAGGGGGTGGGGGTGTAGAGCCACGTGTAGGGAGGGGGTTGGCTGAATGGGGGTGCAGGGCGACGGGAGGGATGGCTAGGGGTTGCAGGGACATGGGAAGAGGTGGCTGAGTGGGGGTGCAGGGCTGTGCAGGGGGTAGCTGAGTGGGGAGTGCAGGGCCACATATGGACAGGTGGAGGAGGTGGCTGAGTGGAGGTGCGAAGACACGTGGGGGGAGGGAGATGCAAGGATGCGTAGGGATGGGGAGAGGACGGGTGGCTGAGTGGGGGTGCAGGGACACATTGGGGACGGGCAGATGTACCTGACTGAATGAGAACAGCTAAGGGTAAGCCAAGATTTGCAGAGTGGAGGCTCCCTAACATTCCTTTCCAATCCCCAAAAAAGCCTTTACCATACTTCTCCCACCCACACCCAGCAACGCTCCATGTTCAGACCCAGGCTCCTTCCCAGCAATTTCTTCCCTCTCCCTCAGCTCCTCCATGACCCCTGACTCCCCCAAGATTTTGCACCGCTTCTGAGGGTTGTGGGAAATGTGTTTCTGTATTGTTGTTTAAATGAATTATTACTCAGAGTTCTGTATTAATAGGACTAGTAAGGAATCTATTTGTGAAAAAACATTTCCTGACTCTCTCTTGTTGTCTGTGTTGTTATGGACATACTTGCTGATAGGTATTTTGAAATAAATTACCAAAGTAATTGAAACTGGCATGTGTTATTTTGACAAATAAAATATGTAGAATTGCAGAATTTTAAAACGTGCACAGAACTTTTAATTTTTTGGTGCAGAATTCCCCCAGGAGTAAAATAAGGTACGGTAATCACAGAGCAGCATAATTCCCCCTCTAAATTAAAGCATGTTATTCCAAGATAAAACTGTAGTGGGAATCTAGAATTGAGCTAAAGTTATCCTAGCAAAACTTTGGAAGCTACATCATCTTAATGACAGTAATACGGTATTTCCTACCACCACTGAGTGATATATAAATTCTTACATAATGCTCCTTGCAAAAGCAGCAGCCATCAGACAGACATGTTTGTTCCACTGTGTCACTGCATGCATAATTTGGATTTCAAAGACTGTGTTGGCCTGAGTCAGAGTCCTTTCATAAATTTGCTAACTCTTTAGCTAACAAAGAGGATCAGATAAAGAACCAAAGTAAATACAATTAATTGGTTTTGATTATATCTGATATGAACAAAGTTTGCTTAAAACTGACATACAAAAAACCTCCTGAATGGGAAATTTTTAAAATCAAAGAAATTTTAAAGAGAAGCCCACACAATTTGATCATTTTAGAAATATCTAGTATTCTCCTCATGTTATTCAGTGGCAGCCACCAGGGTGAATTGATTTAAATCTGAGCGATTTTAATCATGATTTAAATCAGCAAACAGGAAATCTTGATTTAACTCATCATTTTTTATCTTTTGCATTTGTACTTTTTTATTTTCCTAAAGAAAGCTTGATTCTCATTGATTGATAACCATTATAACATGTTGATTTGCAACTAAATATAGCCAAATTTGGTTCTTTTATTTTCTAACCAGGAGGCTATGATATCTATACTCATTTATTTAAGCTATTATGTAGATTCTCATATTTATTCAGATTCTTTATTTTGTTAGAAAATGGTGAATGATGCATTTCTTATTTACGCAATGATTAATTTTTTTACTTGTGTTTTGTGTCAATCTATTTGGACAGAAATTAAAATTCAATTAAAAATGCACAAAACCAGCATTTTGAATTTTTTTTATTAGTTTAATAAAACTACCTTAAATGTCCTGAATATGTAAGAAAATTATCAAAATGGTTTGCATTAAAATTAACTGGTTTATTAAAGAAAGGAAGTATTATCTGTAGTTAGTGAATTGAATTGATGGCCACCATGCCATCTAAAATCTTGAATTAGTAGAGTTCATCCTTTCATACCTCATTTTTATTCATAGATTGGTAGAGGAAAACAAGCTTCCCTAGTTTTCCAGCTCCCAACTGATTTCTTAACTTTGAATTAACTCGTTGAATAAACTTAAATGGAAAAAAATATTCTTTCTGCACCGACAGAAGAGGCTATTACTGTCAAAAGCTGTTTTAGCATTGCAACAAATGCAACAAATTTAGGTGCTTAGCCTGTGGTTTCTACCAGTTGAGTGCTTTTGACTTTCTTTAAAACTTATCAGCAAAGATATACTGCTTAATATTATTGTTTTAAAAATAGCCAGAGCCTCGCGAACCAGCTGAGCGGCAGCGAACCAGCGGAGCAGCGGGGACAGCAGAGCAGCTCACAGCAGGAGTTTGCCTGGGAGTTCGCCTGGAGTGAGCCCAGTGAGGCTTACATCTTGCCAACGTCTCTGAGGAAGCTCATAGTAGGTAGGTGATATGGAAGGGGGGGGTTCAGCTGTTTGTCTTTCTTCCACAGGACAGAAGCGACTTTGTCTGTACAAAGTGCAAGCTGGTCTCCATATTGGAAGAGAAGATTGAAGGTCTGGAGCAACAGGTAACGACCCTGCGTTGTATACGAGAGACTGAGGATTTTCTGGACCAAACTCAGGATAGGCTTCTAGGGGCACAAAGCTCTAAAGATATAGAGCAGGTTGCACAGAGGAGCCAAGAGGCCAGTGAAGAAGCTTGGCAACATGTGACCTCCAGAAGAGGTAAGCGGAATGTCCGGGTTCCAGTAACACAGACACAGGTAACTAACCGCTTTCATGTTCTCTCCACAGGTACCATTGCGGAGAGTGGACCAGATGATATGTCTGGGGGGAGAAAGCAGAAGGAGACTCCGCTGGTTGGGAGGCATGAGATGCGATGTCCTGAGGTTGGGGGTTCCACGACCACCACTCCCAAGAGGAGAAGGCGGGTGGTGGTGGTCGGGGACTCTCTCCTCCGGGGGACTGAGTCATCTATCTGCCGCCCTGACCGGGAAAACCGAGAAGTCTGCTGCTTGCCAGGGGCTAAGATTCGTGATGTGACGGAGAGACTGCCGAGACTCATCAAGCCCTCGGATCGCTACCCCTTCCTGCTTCTCCACGTGGGCACCAATGATACTGCCAAGAATGACCTTGAGCGGATCACTGCGGACTACGTGGCTCTGGGAAGAAGGATAAAGGAGTTGGAGGCGCAAGTGGTGTTCTCGTCCATCCTCCCCGTGGAAGGAAAAGGCCTGGGTAGGGACCGTCGAATCGTGGAGGTCAACGAATGGCTACGCAGGTGGTGTCGGAGAGAAGGCTTTGGATTCTTTGACCATGGGATGGTGTTCCATGAAGGAGGAGTGCTGGGCAGAGACGGGCTCCATCTTACGAAGAGAGGGAAGAACATCTTTGCCAGCAGGCTGGCTAACCTAGTGAGGAGGGCTTTAAACTAGGTTCACCGGGGGAAGGAGACCAAAGCCCTGAGGTAAGTGGGAAAGCGGGATACCGGGAGGAAGCACAGGCAGGAATGTCTGTGAGGGGAGGGCTCCTGCCTCATACTGGGAATGAGGGGCGATCAACAGGTTATCTCAAGTGCTTATATACAAATGCACAAAGCCTTGGAAACAAGCAGGGAGAACTGGAGGTCCTGGTGATGTCAAGGAATTATGACGTGATTGGAATAACAGAGACTTGGTGGGATAACTCACATGACTGGAGTACAGTCATGGATGGTTATAAACTGTTCAGGAAGGACAGGCAGGGCAGAAAAGGTGGGGGAGTAGCACTATATGTAAGGGAGCAGTATGACTGCTCAGAGCTCCGGGACGAAACTGTGGAAAAACCTGAGTGTCTCTGGATTAAGTTTAGAAGTGTGTGCAACAAGAGTGATGTCATGGTGGGAGTCTGCTATAGACCACCGGACCAGGGGGATGAGGTGGATGAGGCTTTCTTCCGGCAACTCACGGAAGCTACTAGATCGCATGCCCTGATTCTCATGGGTGACTTTAATTTTCCTGATATCTGCTGGGAGAGCAATACAGCGGTGCATAGACAATCCAGGAAGTTTTTGGAAAGCGTAGGGGACAATTTCCTGGTGCAAGTGCTAGGGGAGCCAACTAGGGGGAGCGCTTTTCTTGACCTGCTGCTCACAAACCGGGTAGAATTAGTGGGGGAAGCAAAAGTGGATGGGAATCTGGGAGGCAGTGACCATGAGTTGGTTGAGTTCAGGATCCTGACGCAGGGAAGAAAGGTAAGCAGCAGGATACGGACCCTGGACTTCAGGAAAGCAGACTTTGACTCCCTCAGGGAACAGATGGCCAGGATCCCCTGGGGGACTAACATGAAAGGGAAGGGAGTCCAGGAGAGCTGGCTGTATTTCAAGGAATCCCTGTTGAGGTTACAGGGACAAACCATCCCGATGAGTCGAAAGAATAGTAAATATGGCAGGCGACCAGCTTGGCTTAATGGTGAAATCCTAGCGGATCTTAAACATAAAAAAGAAGCTTACAAGAAGTGGAAGGTTGGACATATGACCAGGGAAGAGTATAAAAATATTGCTCGGGCATGTAGGAAAGATATCAGGAGGGCCAAATCGCACCTGGAGCTGCAGCTAGCAAGAGATGTCAAGAGTAACAAGAAGGGTTTCTTCAGGTATGTTGGCAACAAGAAGAAAGCCAAGGAAAGTGTGGGCCCCTTACTGAATGAGGGAGGCAAGCTAGTGACAGAGGATGTGGAAAAAGCTAATGTACTCAATGCTTTTTTTGCCTCTGTTTTCACTAACAAGGTCAGCTCCCAGACTGCTGTGCTGGGCATCACAAAATGGGGAAGAGATGGCCAGCCCTCTGTAGAGATAGAGGTGGTTAGGGACTATTTAGAAAAGCTGGACGTGCACAAGTCCATGGGGCCGGACGAATTGCATCCGAGAGTGCTGAAGGAATTGGCGGCTGTGATTGCAGAGCCCTTGGCCATTATCTTTGAAAACTCGTGGCGAACGGGGGAAGTCCCGGATGACTGGAAAAAGGCTAATGTAGTGCCCATCTTTAAAAAAGGGAAGAAGGAGGATCCTGGGAACTACAGGCCAGTCAGCCTCACCTCAGTCCCTGGAAAAATCATGGAGCAGGTCCTCAAAGAATCAATCTTGAAGCACTTAGAGGAGAGGAAAGTGATCAGGAACAGTCAGCATGGATTCACCAAGGGAAGGTCATGCCTGACTAATCTAATCGCCTTTTATGATGAGATTACTGGTTCTGTGGATGAAGGGAAAGCAGTGGATGTATTGTTTCTTGACTTTAGCAAAGCTTTTGACACGGTCTCCCACAGCATTCTTGTCAGCAAGTTAAGGAAGTATGGGCCGGATGAATGCACTATAAGGTGGGTAGAAAGCTGGCTAGATTGTCGGGCTCAACGGGTAGTGATCAATGGCTCCATGTCTAGTTGGCAGCCGGTGTCAAGTGGAGTGCCCCAGGGGTCGGTCCTGGGGCCCGTTTTGTTCAATATCTTCATAAATGATCTGGAGGATGGTGTGGATTGCACTCTCAGCAAATTTGCGGATGATACTAAACTGGGAGGAGTGGTAGATACGCTGGAGGGGAGGGATAGGATACAGAAGGACCTAGACAAATTGGAGGATTGGGCCAAAAGAAATCTAATGAGGTTCAATAAGGATAAGTGCAGGGTCCTGCACTTAGGATGGAAGAATCCAGTGCACCGCTACAGACTAGGGACCGAATGGCTCGGCAGCAGTTCTGCGGAAAAGGACCTAGGGGTGACAGTGGACGAGAAGCTGGATATGAGTCAGCAGTGTGCCCTTGTTGCCAAGAAGGCCAATGGCATTTTGGGATGTATAAGTAGGGGCATAGCGAGCAGATCGAGGGACGTGATCGTTCCCCTCTATTCGACACTGGTGAGGCCTCATCTGGAGTACGGTGTCCAGTTTTGGGCCCCACACTACAAGAAGGATGTGGATAAATTGGAAAGAGTACAGCGAAGGGCAACAAAAATGATTAGGGGTCTAGAGCACATGACTTATGAGGAGAGGCTGAGGGAGCTGGGATTGTTTAGTCTGCAGAAGAGAAGAATGAGGGGGGATTTGATAGCTGCTTTCAACTACCTGAAAGGGGGTTTCAAAGAGGATGGCTCTAGACTGTTCTCAATGGTAGCAGATGACAGAACGAGGAGTAATGGTCTCAAGTTGCAATGGGGGAGGTTTAGATTGGATATTAGGAAAAACTTTTTCACTAAGAGGGTGGTGAAACACTGGAATGCGTTACCTAGGGAGGTGGTAGAATCTCCTTCCTTAGAGGTTTTTAAGGTCAGGCTTGACAAAGCCCTGGCTAGGATGATTTAACTGGGACTTGGTCCTGCTTTGAGCAGGGGGTTGGACTAGATGACCTTCTGGGGTCCCTTCCAACCCTGATATTCTATGATTCTATGATTCTATGTTTTAAAATAATTTAAATGACTTTAATAGTTTCTAGTAAATGTGAATTGTCAATTTCAAATTTTACTTTTAAATAATTTTGGTATTTTTTTGAAAGTAAACCTAGATTTAATTTAAATCCAGAAAATGTGATTTTTTTTTTTTTTTTTAAAATTATTTTGAATCATATATGTTTATCCACACCACTGGCAACTATACCTAGGAGCATCACTGGGTAAATGTTGAAAACTGTGACTTTCTTTTTTTAAAAATAATTACGAAGTGTTACCTGTGACTGTATGGTGTTTTGTTGGTACAGTGAAGCAGAAAATTTTCTTCTATATAAAAGAATATATATAGATTTGCCACTGAGTCTGCAATGCTTCTCTAGTGACATTTCTCAGAAGGAGAGGAATCAATTAACTGTTTTAAGGAAGTGAGGTATGACCTTAGGGAAGTATTTGCACTGACTCATCACCAAGTGTTAGATTTACTGGGAATGATGCACTGTGGGGAGATTTTTGCCTCACTGTACTAAGTTTAGTTGGCACAGACAGGCAATTATTTCCAGCATGACGGTTACCTGAATGGAATTTCAAATACTTATTACAAATGAGGGAGCAACGCTCCAGCAAAGGAAATATGCACAGGTTGTCTCCTCAGGGGCAACATGTCTCTGTGGAACTAGAAGAAACTTTGTAAGCAATGAAACAGATTATAGTTAAAGTAGATGCAATAACTACTTGAGTATTTTGTGACTTTTGTCTTGCTAGCATATGATGATATTGCTGTTCCTGTGGAAGACATGGTGGACACAACCAAATTGCAGCCACTTCATCCAGTCACCAGGAGGCAGTATGGAGAGATTGGACAAAATGTTAAGGGGCAGCCACTGCACAGTTTGCGATTTTTCTTCAGTTAGACTTAGTGGGGTTGGCAAAATAGTGTAATGCCTGAAAGAGGGCTGGATAAATGCCCCCACCCCCATCCCAATGATCAGGAGAAGAGTGCTGCTGCTCCTCCTCCTTAGGGAAGAGAGAGTGTAGGCCAATGTTGCTGAGGTTCCACACCCAGTGCTGGGCTAGCCACCTTGAGAGTTAGGAGTTAAAACTTCAGGAAGTGCTTGTGTGCGCCCTTGTACTGGAGCTGAGAGAAGGGAGAGGAAGTTGGAGGGTTCCCTCAGAAAAAATGGCCCGCTACAAGTGATGTGGATCTTTAGAAAGACTGCTGCTCATGACTATAGAGACAGCGCTCATAGTGCAGAATCCTTACCAGGCTTCCTTAATATTCATCTCATCGTCTCTGTGTGTGCCTGTTGTGACCACTACTATGTTAGAACTGGGTACATTCTGCATCTCTATTTGTATGAATATCTTAAGGAATGTAATAGCTGCAATCATATTCTGGGTCTTAACTGCTCCCCCATTCACAACTGAATGACTCTACCTTGTCTGTGTGGATGTTGGAATCGATTCAGTACTGTTTCTGGGATATTCCAACCCACCACTACATCCCTCCTTTCTTCCTACAGCATAGGAACAAATCTGGTGATCCAGCAAACTCCTACCTTTGTTTTTTTTTCACCCTTTATTTATTTTTGGACAGGAGCAGGCTCTCTCTCTGGCCTGTCAGCACCTGGGGAACGCATCGGTTTTTTACTTCCTTAGCAGCACATGCTCCTTCCCACTCCTTCATGGCAGAGCAGTCCAAAGAGCAGCAGGGAAAACCCAAACGATTCTCTATTTGTGAAGCAACTCTTTTTCAGACACTGAGAGACTGAACTATGCCTTAGCTGCCCACAGCCCACCAACCCTCACTCTGCTAGGACAGAGCTTTGAGACAAAAGGAGAATGAACTCCAAGAGGCACCAAAGGCAGCTCGCTCTCTCTCTCTCTCTCTTTCTCAATTTTAATTCCTGTTCCTCAACTGAAGAGGAGCAGCTTTCAGAATGCAACCACGAGGGCGGGGATTCTGCTGCACAGCTTCGCTCCTCATTCCTCACTAACAGGTAACACCTCTCACCTGTGGAATTGGGGGGCAGCCCCCTGTTGCTGCTGGAGCCTCCAGCTCAGCTCACCAGCAATAATTCTTCCAACAAGTGAACATGTTGGTAGTTCAGTTTCTTCTGGTTGCTTTGTTTTATATAATTTAACTTTGATTTGTTTTCATACAGCAGTGACTTCAGTTCAGCTTCCGGATCCACTCTCACCCCTTAGCACAGCAGCAGTGAAGGCCTCCAAGCATTGAACCATATGCAAGAAGTGGCACGGCAGCTTCCCAGTAGCCTCAGCGAGTGAGCTATGCCTTGCTGCCCCAAGCTACCAATCTTCACTCTGGCATGCCAGGGCCTCAGACCCCACCCAAAGCCACCACTCCACTGTGGTAGGCTGGAGCAAGAACATGAGGATTCCTGCAGAAAAGAGAACCCCTCACAGGGCTAAGTCTTGCAAACTCCAGAGGCTCCAGGACCCAAAAAGACAAAAGCAAACATCCCCTTCATTAAGGCAATTCATATTGTTAATGAGCAAGTGGTGTAAAAATCACAGGTTAAACCTTCTCCTTCACCTTTTCTCCCTGGAGGGGAGGGTATGCTGGGGCTTTTCTCCGAAACTGAAGCTCTGTATGAAGTTCACTGCCCTTCCCCTGCATGTTGCAGCATCTCTGGGCAAGTTTCAAGGAGCACTGTAATGGGAGTTGTGCTTTTTTGGCTTTCAGCCCACAGCCCCTCATTCTGCCATGGAAAGGAGCTCAGAGCCTGAAGGAAGGAGTCCCTCTAGATGCACAGACACACACACACAGGCTGGCTCCACAGTAGCACACGAAGAGCGTGTCAGGGAAGAGAACTCCCCATTCCTCATGCAGCTGCACCATTTTGAGATTACAGGGGGTTAAGTGAGAAATCCTTTCCTGTGTTCAAAATTGATCCAGATCTACTGAGTTAAGCCCTGAGTGACCCTAGTTCTTTGCTAAAGTGCTCAGAGGGTTACTAGCCAGCCTGGGGGGAATAGACAGGCATAATTTCAGGCTTTCCCTCTATTGGGCTATTCCCACAATTAGGATATTTGACCATAGGCATAGTTTGTACTCCTTTTAGTAACTTTCCATTGCTCCTACCTCACCCCTGATTTCAGAAGAGTAAAACTAGACTGGATTTCCAAGGCTTGCGCTGCTTTTTAGCATAAGCTTTGTGAGGGTTAAGTACCATCGTTATTCTTAAGTATTCCCATTGCCCCGGGCTGGTGTGTACAACACCCATCAGCAATGGCGGATCCACATACATACAGGCATTCATTATACGGCAAGATTTTCATAATACAATTTCATGATATCAATCAGAATTCATATATTGTACAGACATAACCCCAATTTTTTTTAAAGGGAGACAAATATATAATTGCTTTTAGGTTTAATGTAACTTCAAATTATTGTCAAGGCTCATGTGTTCCTGGAGTGCTTCTACAGCTTTTGAAGAGCTCCTGGGGATGGTAGCTTGAGTTGAAAGGCAGTGACTCATTTCTGGAACTTGAAAGCAACAACACAAGACTACTTCCAGATTCCACAGGTCAGATGCATTGCCCATTTTTATGAATGAGTACAGAAGCTGCTAGCAGAAAGAAAGAAAATTATCAGGTAAGAAACTTCTCATTCTCGTTGTCAAATTTGACAGTGTGTAGTAAAATAGTGGCCATGGTTGAAATGCAACCTGAAAAGGATAAGGCAGCAAAAAGCCAATGAGGAAATACCTGGAATCCAAATGTAAACTGGAGACTGTCCTCCTCCTACAGTCACCCGTTGAGAAGATTATCAGGAAGGAATAGGAAAATACCACCCAGGGCAAAAGCCTCAGCCAACAGGCCACAAAATTTAGGAAAGAACAGTCATGTTACTTTACAGTAACTGTAATTCTTTAATATGTGCTGTCCACATGGATTTCATTCCTAGTGCACATGATCCTCATGAATGCAAGACTGGATTCATTTGGCCAGCAGTGTCCATTGGGGCTGCATCTGTGGCCTGGATTTCCTTGTTTCCCCCCCACTGGTGCTACCAACCTTCAGTTCCCTCTCCAATACTGAATCCCAATTTTGTAGAATTCTGTAGTAGCAAGGAACAAAGGTGGGTCATGGAATTCACATGGACAAGACATCTCGAAGAACCAAAGTTACTGCAATACAAGGAGCCATTTACTCCTTTGACTGTCTGTCCACAGAGATCCCACTTATGGTGATCTTCCAACAGTTACCGCCTTGCTTAGAGTTGGTTGCTAGGAGGCCTATTTAAACAAGGATTGTTGAACAGCACTACTAAAATTGGCATCCGATCTAGAAGCTTCAACTAAGGAATGCTGTTGGGTAAAAGTGTGTACTGAACTCCACGTAGCCACCCTACAGATTTCAGAAGCCAGGATAGTACTAAGACGACCATACAGGTTGCATGCACTGTAGTGGAGTACACACTAATCACGGAAGGATCTAATCTGGCTAACTCACTTAGCTTTACGGCAATCTAGTTGAGGTTGTTCTGCTTCGGACCAGAATGGTCTGAATTTCAGTTGAACAGCTTCTTGTGGTGACAGTTAAAGAGCCAGCACCCAGGCTGTTAGGTGTAATGATATGATGCTGGGGACCGGATCTGACTCTAGTTCTGCAAGACTGTTGGGTATGGCAGGTAACTGGAAAGAGGACTGCCTTGACAGGCTCACCAGATCAGAGTATCAAAACTGCCTGGCCCATCCTAGGCCTACCCTGATCATCAGTTCTGTCTTGCCTCCGTTTCCTCAGAACACACTGTATCATGGGATGGAGGGAAGACGTACATTGAATCCAGTGTCCATGGGATGAGAAAGGCATCTTCCGGGGAACGTAGGCTTGCACTCCTTCTGGAACAAAATCAGTGGCATTTCTTGTTCTGATCTCTGGCAAACATGTCTATTGTTGGGAATCACCACTTGTAAAAGACCAAGACCTTCTGCGGAACTGAGTTGTTGAGACAGCACTTGTGGGTGTCTGAGAATTGTCTGCTGAGGATCTGCTAGTGCAGTGGTTCTCAAACTTTTGTACTGGTGACCCCTTTCACACAGCAAGCCTGAGTGTGACCCTCCCTTATAAATTAAGAAAACGTTTTAAATATATTTAACACCATTATAAATGTTGAATGCAAAGTGGGGTTTGGGATGGAGGCTGACAGCTTGCGACCCCCCCATGTAATAACTTCGTGACCTCCATTTTGAGAACCCCTGTGCTAGTGAGTTCCAAACACCTGAAAGATGGAGGGCCAATGGCATGTTGTGATGATGAATACACCAAGTCCCAAGCCAAATGGCTTCCCTGTCTAACACAATGCATAGCTGAGATGTTGCCTGTCAGGACCTGGACTGTGGTTCCCAGAGTAAAGACAGGAATGCTTTAGACCCAGAGTGGATGGCTCTGAGTTCCAGGATATTTATGTGCAGATGAACTTCCTGAGGTAACCACAGGCCCTCTGTCTGTAGGCGATCCAAATGAGCCATCCCTGCCTGGAGACATCTGTCACCAGAGTCCTGGTCCAGAGAATAGCACTCCCTTGCATACATGAAGAGGGTCTTTTCACCAGTTAAATGAGGAGAGGACTTATTGTGGGACCATGAGCTGGATGTCCATGTGACATTTGCTGGAGAAATACACTGATTTCAACCACCTTTGCATGGAGAGTAGGTGAAGTCTGACAAATTGCATCATGTACGTGCATGCGGTCATGGTGTCTGAGAAGTCCGAGGCACGCTCTAACTGATGTCTTTGTGTGAGTTTGAAGTTAGTTGATGAGGTCGTCTATAGTTTAGAACTTTTCTTGCAGAAAAGTTATCATCATCTTTGAACCTACCACAGCTCTATGAACTCCATACTTGCAGTCAGAGTAAAATCTACGCTCATTCTATCTGTGGTGAAGCTCAGTGTGGTAAGAAGCTGTAGAATTACTTAAACAGAGTTGGTCTCCTGTTGGACTGATCTTCCCCATATCAATCAGTCAAAGTAGGGGTAGACCTTGATACCCTGTCTCCTTAAGTGAGCTTCCACATCTTTCAAGAACTTGAACTCCCATGGTACAATCTAGAATGGGACACTATCCGCTTTTCCAATTTAGGATGAGAAAATAATGGGAGTAAAATCATTTGTACCTTAACTGAGGACACCACCTCCATTCCTTTAAGATGTGGGATACAGTTTTGCTCTTGCTTCAACAGTACCTCCTTAGATTTCCTGAAGAGGGATGGGGAAGGAAGGTAGCAACAGTAAGGGTCTAGAACTGCAGTCGGTATCCTGTACTGATAAATTCTAAGACTCACTGGTGTGTGGTGATTCCAGTCCAGGCTTCCTGGGGAAAAAGGAAGGCTACAAAAGAAAGAGGGATGGTACAAATCCTCCAAAGGTTCTGCCAGACTCTTGACTGTGGTGTCAAAACCTGCTGGCAAGATGAATATGAAGAATAGTTCTGGAACCTCTGTAGGACTAGCTTGATAGTTCTGAGCTCCAACAGCTTTAACGCTCTGGTTCTTTTCCTTGGCTTGCTAAGCTCCTTGTGCTATCCCGGGCCCAGGTGAGCTCCCCATCCTGTCAGGCTGGCATTGGTTGTGAGTATGTGGGGGTCTGGAAGGCATGTGTGAAGACCCTTGCGAACATTTTGTGGAATTTTCCATCATCTTAGAGAGTCAGCATCTGGTTTGGAACCAGTACCTGATCTTGCAGGCAAATGATTCCATACTTTCAGGTGCCTCCAGGCCTGTCCTCTGATATAGGACCCTTGCTCATGAGGTGATTTCTATACACAAAACCAAGAGGCGCAGTAGTTGTAGATAATTAGGATTGGCCTTGCACACTTTACTAACATGGATATCAGGTTCTGAATCTTGTGGAATCTGTCCAATCCAGGGCCGGCTCTAGGATTTTTGCTGCCCCAAGCAAAAAAAAGTTTTGGCTGCCCCCGCTTTTTTTTGTGCCCTCCCCCCACCCCTGGCTCTGCCCCGCCTCCTCCCCCAGGCATGCTGCATTTCCCCCCAGCCCACTGCTTCCTGCGGCTCCCCCTCACTGTAACCCCCCGCCCTAGCTCACCTCCGTTCTGCCTGCTCCCCTGAACATGCGAGGGAGAGGCAGTGCATTCAGGGGAGCAGGCGGAGGCGAGCTGGGGTGGCGGGGACACATTTCTAGGGGTGGCACGGCTGGCGCCAGAATGCCACCCCTAGAAATGTGCCGCACCAAGCACCTGCTTGTTTTGCTGGTGCCTAGAGCCGGCCCTGCCTTTTACTACAGCAGTGCTCCCAGATGAACTCTCTTTATGGAGGAAGTCCAGGAGCTCTTCTTGGTATTTATCACAAATTGATGTGTGTGAAGCAGATCCAGCATCCAGACTGTGGCATAATGGACCGCTGCTTGGGTCAAAGCTCTGATCAAAATGTCATCCAGGAGGGGGATAGAGTGAGTGCTCTGAATCCTGAGTTTGGCTATTACCATCAACAACATCTTGGTAAAGACCCTGGGGGCCAGCAAATGGCCAGAGGGTAGCATTTGGTTCTGGTAGCAAGCTGTGATATATGTGAATCTCAGTAGTCTGTGGTTACATGGCCATATAGGAATGTGCATCTGCTAGAATCACAGAAGCAAGGAAGTCCCCTTGAGACAGGGATATCTGAAACTAGAGACTCCATCCACAAACTTGTCATCTTCATCCATTTGTTGAGCCACTTGAGATGCTGGATGGCTCAAACAACATACCACTACCACCGCCACCACCCACTTCTAGACAATGACGAAAGTGGAGTATTATCCTAAGAATCTTGCTTCTGAAGGAACCCTTCCTATTTCTCCTATGTCCTGGAGATGTGAGATTTCATTAACAACAGCTCACATTTAATGGAGGTCGTTCAAGATGGGGGAGTGGATGAAGACAGGATGGGATGAAGTCCTTAGTATCTGTAACTACTTCTCTCTGCTTGTCTGTGGTCAATCAAAACCATTCTTCTGAGATGTGGGAAATTGTCTCCTACGTTCAGATCTGGATGGAGGCACATTTGCTCCTTGTCGTAGTAGTCTCTTAGAGACATCTGGTGGAATGATCTCTGGACTTTCCATGTTGTCATCTGTTTCAGAGTTTTCCTGATACACCTGTTGTCCTCTCTTTGGGACCTTTGCGAGGAGGATGGATGAAAGGAGCATTTTTGTCTGTTGCTAGATTTGTAGTCCCTGCTTAGGCTGAGGGGCTGTTTTGGTTTGGCAGCACTTTCTGCGACTATGTTGTCTAGTTTTTCCCCAGCAAGGAGAGAGCTTGTGAATTTAGATGAGCAAGAATTTCTTTGGCCTGAGTGTTGAGCTTCTAGGGATGAAACCAATTGTGGTGTCCAACTGCTAAGCTGGATGCCGTGGCCCTCATTGAAAATCCCATTGCATCCACTAGAAGCATCTGCCACAAAGTTTGTTGCAAGGGAAATTTTCTAAGTGTAGGACAGAAGTCAGGATGATCTCTGTCCTTTATGGCCTTAAGGTCAACCAGCCAGGACGTCGCGGCTCTTGAAAGCAGGAATGCTCTGAGGGTGGCTGATGAAGCCTCCAAGTCCCTTCTGAGGATGGCTTCTACTTTTTCTAAGTTTGAGAGTTGGGAAATAAATCCCCTTCAGATGGAATTACCATAACTTTTCCTAGAGATACTGCTGCAGCCTTGATCCTTGGTATCTCTTAGCAGGTCTCAAACTGTGGGGCGGGACCCCAAAGTAGGTTGCAACCCTGTTTTAATGGGGTCACCAGGGCTGGCATCAGACTTGCTGGGGCCTGGGGCCAAAGCCCAAGCCCCACTGCTCAGGCCCAAAGCTGAAGCCAAAACCCAATAGCTTCAGCCCTGGGCAGCGGGGCTTAGGTTACAGGCACCCTATCTGGGACTGAAGCCCTGGGGTTTTGGTTTTGCCCCCATCCCTGCCTGGGGCCCGGGCTTTAGCCCTCCCTTTGGGCGAGCTCAGTTCCCCCTTCCTGGGATTGTGTAGTAATTTTTGTTGTCAGAAGGGGGTTGGGGGCAATGAAGTTGGAGAAACCCTGGTATATCTGTAATGGCATTTTTTCGGTGCTTGCAACTTAGATACAAGTGTGTGCCTATTTATGCACTTACTCGGGTCAGATATTTCCAATTCCTCTCTGATTACGTCCTCTTGGATGGGTACAATGGGATTGCTATCTGTCTCGGATTTGGAAGACAGGTATTTGCCTGTAAGCTTGTCAGTGCAGTGTGTGCCTCGCCCAGGTTGGATCTGGAGTGTGGATACAACCTGTTTGCACATGGGGGTGAAACAACCACCTTGTTGCATTTTTTTATGCCCTGCTCAGAGCCTGAATCTGAGGCCAACCTCTCTCAGTGGAGGAGGTACTGTTTGAGGCAGAGGACAAATCTTAGTTTTGTTTTAAATGCCGTTGCTTTTCCTTTTAGCTCTTTTTGGATTTTTTTGCCTTTTTGGTCCGGTTTGCTTGTTGTTGTTGCCCTGCTATGGTCAGGGCACAGGTTTTTGCAGCTTGCTCTGTATGGTACCTTGAGCCCCCTGGATCTCTCTCTCAGGGTCCCTCTCCTACTGCCCAGGGAATGGGGTTCATTGCTAGAGTTTACCTAGTTTGAGTTGGGAAGAATGGGAGCTGAGTACAAGCCCTGCTTCTCTCCCTCCAGGGAATTTTTAGGGTGTATGTGTGTGTTGGGGGGGAGGGGAGCTGGAGCCTGAGCCCTTTAGGGGTTTTTTCCTTCTGGTGTTCTGTCCAAGCTGGCTGCTAAAGTCCTCGTCCTTGGAGTCTCTCCCTGGTCTGCTCAGCAACACTGGATCGTGGTTTTCTGGGTTGGAGTTGCAGCTTCTTGGGGACAGGGTGGGAGTCCAACACAGCCCCACCCCTAGAAGTGCAAGGGTCGGTTGCCTCAGAACAGGCAGGGTATAATTTGCCTCCCAAAAAGCCTGTAAAAGCTTCCTCACAAATAGACCACTGCTTGGATTTAGCTCGATGTTTGCACATCAGTTCTGCCAGGCCTGAAGTGGGGGCTGAGATCACCAGTCCCGGAGAAGAAATGGTACACACTACAGCCTGAAAAAATGGGTAAAGTTGGGAGCAAATTGAACACTTGACTGCTGCCACAGAGGCAGAAGATCTGGCAGTAAGCTGCATAAGGGGGTATGACTTGAACAGTTTGTGCCACAGCTGTGAGCTGCCTCTGGAAACTGCACCCAGGAGGGCAATAACCCATAATATATTGTAATTGTGGGAGATGCTGGGCTTCAGAATGTCAGTGCTGGAAAACTTGATGCTGAGGACACAGGTATAGAGAGAGTATCTCTACTGAGTGCTGGTGCTTAGGAGTGTATACCAAAGGGACTGTGGTCTGCAGAGCTCGATGATACTGGAGTCACACAGTACAGCGTGCGTGTTGCGGTGTTGGAGGGACCCAGTCTGGGTTCTTTACTACTTTTTGACTGTGAAGCCTGAGATGCATCCAAGAAATGGTGACTTGTTTCTTGGTTTCACAAGCACTGAAGAAGGTGACCTATGCTTAGGCTTGTCTTTGGAACGTCCTCCCCCAGTACAAGGTTGACTGCATCAAGGAGACCTGTTGTGCCTTTCAAATCTCAGTAACTGACAACTGAAGTTTCTGGACAAGGAGGCAGCCCAGGAGCTCAGGGCAGAAGCACATTTCACAGGGGTGCTAACAGTAATGGACTGCTTGAGAGTTTATCCTGTGGCCACCCCTCTCTTTTAAGAGTCTGAGGCGAGCTTCGTTGGGCACTCCAATAGAAAGCTTTAAGTGGGCATCCCTTGCCTTCTGAGTACACTTCAAGAAGTAGTGTCAGATAGAACAATGATCCAGGATATATTCTTCTCCAAAATCAAAAAGGCATCTAGAGTGCCAATCATTCAGAGGCATAGAAATGACACATTAGGGACAAGATTTAAACATCAGAGATTTAAGTTCTGCCATGACGTCTAAGGCCCCTGTATGGAGAACTGTACTTAATATAATAAAATTGTTTTGTTGTTTTGCCCACTGGCAAGCTAACTACAACTAAGTAACTACTCTAATGAGGTGTAAGTGTGGGGAGGAAGGTGGGTAGAGCCCAAGTTCTGTCTCAGTGCTGAGGTGGTTGGCTCTGCTCCACCCTTTATGCTTTCATGTTGTTTGGGGGGTGGGGGTATGGGCACATCAGGACATCCAGAGTAATACTAGATCTCAGCCAAAGGAAAAAAAGTTGAGCTAGAACTCTAGCTGTGATACTTCTCAACAATATTCTGATTTCTCAGGACCTTAGCTTACCTCCATATCCCCACATCAGTATCACCTATGAAAGTCTGTGTACAACAGGGGTATCAAACTCATTTTGTGGCAAAGTCGTGGATTGGGGGAGAGGTTACTCCTAAGAAAGAAAATCTTAAATTATGTTTAGGTAAGATGCGAGTTCCTAATCAGTGGAAGTAATAACTTAGTTCATAGTTACATATGTTAAACACATTGACTTATACAAAGAAACCACACATTTTAGATGTAGAAATAATTTTACTTGATCACAAGCCTCAAATTAACATTAAATATACTAAATTGATTACAAGGTAGATTTAACAAAAATTTCAAAAGAAGTATAAATAGGCTGCATGTGGGAGAGGATTGTTATATTAGATATTTTATTTCATGTAACCAGTCAACTTTAATACTCTGACATTTTCAGAGTCTGAAATGTTTAGTGGTATGTAGCCCAATTTTGGATGTCCGGTTGCTATGACAAGTTACTCAGCAATTAACAACTCTGAGCAGATTTTTTTTTTTAAAGGTGCCTCAATTGCAAGCACTTTGTGATTGAGGGGACAATTCAAAAAGACCAACACTAAACTTAGTTCAGATAAACATTTTAGACTGGTTCAATAAAAAGTAATTTAACAAATCTAATTTTCCAGATGCATTTACCCCATACATATCAGAGAACAAGAGATAAGCCAGTGTCCAGGCACAGAATACAATTTCAATTTAAATACTAATGATGATACTTGATTGATCTTAAAACAATTACATTTACAGTTAGAGGAAAATGTAAGTTCTTATATCACTTTTAAACAAAAATCAGAAACTGCATGTAGCAGCAGAAATTTAAACCACGTAGTAAGTTAGAGAAAAAATAAACATGATAAAAGTGAATAAATCATTCGCTTGGAGGTCTACAATCAGAAAACATTAACACATAATAGTGGTTATTCAAAATATAAAATATAGTCTAATTTAAAATACTTTAATACTGGTTTTGTATAAACCACAACTTTGTGTGGAAACATTATCTGTAGGGAAAAAAAAAACCTCAACAGTTATCATTTGGGTTCTGAACAAGTTGTGATTTGAAGCCTTTAACTACAATCACTGCTTTGTGAATACATAGGAAATTTATACATTTTAATCTCATTTTAAAAAATCATTTAAAAAAATCTTAAACAGCACAGCTAATTAAAACTGAAGTTTTAAAAGACCCTACTTTTTCATTATTTAAGCTGTTTGTTTTATTTTGACTGATCAAGCTGAGAAAAAGTTAATATTTATTTTTTACACTGAAGCAACACTGTAATGTTTGTGTTCCAACTTTGCAGGAGAATGTTAATTAACTTAGCTCATTGGAATTTGATTTCTTTTTCATGTAAACGATGGATGTATTTTTTTTTTAATAAAAGGACGACAAACTTTTATAAATGCTGTATTTGGAGTCAAATGGTATCTGATCATGACCTTTTAAAGGTAGAGAAATTTCAAAAAAAGGACAGGTTTCAGAGTAGCAGCCGTGTTAGTCTGTATTCACAAAAAGAAAAGGAGTATTTGTGGCACCTTAGAGACTAACACATTTATTAGAGCAGAAGCTTTCGTGAGCTACAGCATCCGATGAAGTGAGCTGTAGCTCACGAAAGCTTATGCTCTAATAAATTTGTTAGTCTCAAAAAAAGGACAGTCAACCTGTTTAGGTCCCCAAAACGATGTTCCTTATTAGCTGTTTATATAATTATACAACCTTTTGCTTGAATTCTCGAGAGATCACTCCATCTTCCTATGAAGCACATAGGCCTTCCCTTGAGGAAGGTATATTTGGTGGCCTACATGGCTTAGGTATGCCTTTAAAATAAAAAAAACCCTCATGTTTTACCCTGATATGCTTGGGATATACATTTTCTTCAGTTTAAATATACGAAGCACATAATTACATAAAAGAAAGCTACATAAAATCCTCTTCAAGATAGCTTATGGTATGTTAATACACATACATCCATTTGGCCAGTAATTAGGAAAAAAGCCAGCATTTTCAGTATTAAAAATTAACTGTTTTGATTTTTTTTCTACATTTTAATTGGAATAAAAATGACAATATTTATCTCTCATGACCTATAACACTCAGTGAAATCCTGGCTTCATTAACTTCAACAGAGCCAGGATTGCACCTATGTTTCTAGGCAGCACATTACACATATACATTTGTTACCAAGATTATTTATTTGCAGCTACTAATATGAATTGCATCTTCTTGCTAATCTGATTATTAATAGTAAGGCAAGATTTAGGTATGTCGGTTTCGTCCAGGAAGCTTAGGGAAATCTTCAGGTAATAGAACATGAACTCGACATGTTGGGCATGTCCTTTGTGTTTTAAGCCAGGTTCCAATACACTGTAAAAGATAGCAAGAGAAATGTCAGAAACCTTTAGTTAATTTCAGCTACACTAAGAGTTTTCAATTTAGTGATAAATACGATCAAAATTACATTATTTAAAAACAGGTAGTTTTCCAAAGCATTCAACCATAAGTTAAGATTTGGCATTGGAAAAAATACAGCCTCTGGTTCCATGATGCTACACAGACTATGGGTTTTTTTTAAAACCAATTTCTGGTATACACCAATTATACAATTACTTTTATTACACTTATTTTTAAGGTTTGGAAACCAAAAAAAAAAGTGCACATGGACAGCTTTTCAATCATCAACTTTATTAAAGTCCTACATAATAGTAATGAATGTACTTTAGTATACAATTTTGATTCTTCCTTACTGTAAGAACTTACTATAGATATAGCTATTTTCATGGGTGTCTACCCTTTTAACAAGATACTGGTAATGAAGCCTGTGTTCCTATTACAGGTCTGGAGTTTGATTGCTAATGGGTAAATCTAGGATTTGGTCATGGAGGTCGCGGAGGAATCTGTGACTTCCACAGACCTCTGTGACTTCAGCCCATAGCGGCTGGGAGCTGCAGGCTACCCCACCTTCCCTGGAGTGGCAGGGGCCCCCACAGCATGGGGAATTCTCCAGAAGCTCCCCAGTCCCCGCAGGAGATCCCCCAGCAGCAGGTGGGGTTCTCTCCCAGCCACAGCAGAGCAGGGTGCTGGACCCTTCTCCCTCTGTCTTTTTTGTCATGGACATTTTTAGTAAAAGTCAGGGACAGGTCACGGCTTCTGTGAATTTTTGTTAATTGTCCGTGACCTGTCCATTACTTTTACTAAAATGGCCCATGACAAAACTGTAACCTTACTAATGAGCTTAGCATTTCTATAGCACTTTAGTTTTTTGAAGTGATGCAGAAATATGTAATTAATTAGTAACTTTATGAAAGATGACTGCAACCTATTCAAAGTTTATTTTTAAGCTTAAATGGTAATTTAACAAAACCATTTTAGTGTCTAGCGCTCTAAAATACAAGAAAATTTTGCCAACTGAAAATACAAAAGAAGAATATTCTCAAACATACGAGTTATTACAAGGGATACAATAAAAACCAATCTATGAATTGCTACTTTAATATCAATATGAAATACTATGAAACTGGGGGAAGATTTGTTTAACTCAAAAAATATTTTTACACAAGATAGGTAGGTTCAAAAGACTCACAGGTAAATAGTATGAGAATATAAAAAAAATTATTACTCGTCTGTGAAAACTGTGTCCACATTCTAGCGCACACACATCCTCCTGGCTCAGCTCTTCATGGCATATTATGCAGGGATCATCATCAGATGTCTAGAGATAAAATAATTTAAATATATATTTTACATAAGGTTAACAACTATTTAAAAAAAAAATCTATCTAGTCAGCTAGTTGTAACACAGTGGGTTGAGTGCCTTCCAAACATAAAACAGGCATAGATCCTGCCCTGAAGAGCTTACAACCTATTGTAAACAAACCCATTCCACCTATCATTTTTTAAAAGCTCAACAGAAAAGAACAATAGTACTTCAAAGTAAATAAATTGTTAACACAAGTGATGCTACTGAAGCTGAGACACCATTATGGAATGCTTCCGAAGACAGAGCACTGAAATTTTTAGGAAAAGGCAAAGCTTAGTGATTGAAAGTCTAGGAATCCCATCTCCCATTTTTATTTGCATATTATGGTAATTGCATCCTGCAAGCACCTCAGATAAATCTCGTTCTGCCTTCTCAAATCACCTTATAAATAAATCCTCAGACACTATCACACCTGATAGTGCTGTTACATACATTACGCATCTAAAAACAGAGGCTAGGAAAGTGAATAATAATTTGAGTATTTCAAAGCACTTTGTGGGGAAGATATCAAGTAGGGTACCCATCAACATTTTACAGATGAGTATATTGATGCAGGAAGAGCGCAAGGGCTTGGAGATGTAGAGCGCTTGCAGATGTAGAGCGCTGGAAGTTAAACCAGCCTTCGGAGACCGCAACATGGAAAACGCTGCCGTGTGTTTACACTGTCAGCTGCAAGCGCACTGGCATGGCCCATTAGCAGCTCTTGCAACGCAACAAAGAGCAATGAATTCTGGTAGCTATCCCAGTGTGCAAGTGGCTGCAACGTGATTTTCAAATGGGGATGGGGGATGGAGTGTGACAGGGAGTGTGTTGTGTGTATGTGGGGGGAGAGAGAGTGTGTTCTGGGGGGCACAGAGTGTGTCAGCATGCTGTCTTGTAAGTTCGGACAGCAGCAGACCCTCCTCCCCCCATCTCTCTCTCGGCAGCATTCCACTGTAATAGTTGCTTTATCCCAGAGCAGATAAGCATGCTGGCTGCCAGAAACAGAGCTTTGAAAGGAGATATCCGCATGCAGGCAGCTGAGTTCAAATCAATGAGAAGAGTGGCCACTTGACTTCAGGGGATTATGGGACCTTTCCGGAGGCCAATCACAGCACACTAATGCAACACGTTGTCCACAATGAGCGTTCCAGCTACAAAGTCCAAGCGCTCTACATGCCTTGCCTTGCCAGTGTGGACACCTCAGGAGATAGGGCGTCCAAGGCTGATTTAATGCGCTCTAACTTGCAAGTGTGGCTGAGCCCTAAGTGACTTGTCTGAAGTTCTGCAGCAAGTTAGTGGCACAGCCTCCAGGAGCAGGACCCAGGGAGAGACTTTCCAGTTCTCTGCTCTGAAGACCAGGGAACACTCAGAGAATTGCCTAAAGCAACAGGCATTAGAAAAAAGGCATCTCTCATTCGATCTGATGTGTGTGTAACAAAGCTGTGCTGCATTTACTGCCAAGTATTTACAGGCTGTCTCATTAATTTCTGCAATGCACAAAGACCTGATCTGACTAATTAAGGTATTTTATAAAGTATCTTCTAAGAACATTAGTGAAGTAAATGAATACAGATTTTCTTTTTTAAAATATAAAAGTTTTGATTTCTTCATTGAACTTTTTGTAAGATATAATACCTTGACTTAATTAAAAACCATGGAATAATGCATCATAAAATTGCCCTCTTGTGCTTTGATATATCGATTGAATACATATATATTTTTAAATTAGTGGAAGAGTAAAGAAAACTTACAATAGAATCATTTGATTTTATCCATTTTGATTGTGATGGTCCTCCAACAGGTCTCCATGGCTGATGGGCTGGCTGTGATGGCTGAGCTGTTTTGTTTGCAGCAGTTTTATAGGAAGGCCTTACCTTGGATAGGCTAGACACATTTCCCACGGCAGACTTGGCTACTTTCAGAGTCTGAGTTACAGCACAGGATGCTGGCTTCTCAGCTCTCTTTGCTGAGGTTGGAGCCTACAGAGGTATTGCAAAGGAAACTTTTATCATCATCAAGCATTATGCCATGCATTTGCTAAAGAACATTCAGTATCCTCTTCAGCTTTGTTTCACAGTTTTAATCAATTACGGTGCAAAAAGGCTGACATCTGCCATGTACCTTTTTCTTATTTTGATGGTCCAAAATGAGTTCTGTCACTCTGGTAAGGATTTCATCTGAGCTCAATCCTGGAAGTTTGTTTCCATTTTTAATTTGTACTTCTTCTATGAAGTTAGTAAGATCAAAACTGCAAGGGGGAAAAAAGCAAAGCACAGAGTTTTACAACAGTTTGTATTGTGATTCAGTCAGCACAGTTACAGTAAAAAAAAGCCTTTGCTTAAAGGCTTTAGATTCATAGTAGTGGCCCTCTTTAAAAAAAAAAAAAAAAAGGGGGGGGGGGAGTTGACCTTCTTTAATGCTCTTTAGTAGACGCACTTCTAGATACTATTCTGTCAGTGTCTAGTTTTCACTACTCTTATCATGGAAACACCAGCAATGAGATGTTTTAACCACAATGGACTGACTCAAGGAAATAGTTGCAATGTTAACAAATAAATTATAGCTGATTTCAGAGGTAACCAGAAATAGAAGGTTCAGAGGCAAGGATGGTCCCTGGGGGACAGAGATGTCACGGTCAAAGCTAGGATTCCCTCTGGAATTTGTGTTCTTCCACCATTTGTTGAGTCTGAGGTCCAAGACTGCTGACACTCCTATGCCGCGATCCTATCCCTTAAAATTCTGGATGACAAAAAATATGGAGGATAGCCCTAAGAACCTTTCTGTTGTTCCTACGTCCAGAATGTTCATTTATCACCAGTTCACGTTTGATAGGATTGCCTGAGATGGAGGAGTGGATGAAGGAGGAATGGGTGAGGCCCTCAGAGAGCCGCAAAAAACAGTTACTCACTTTCTCGCAACTGTTGTTTTTAGAGATGTGTTGTTCATGTCCATTCCAAGCAGGTGTGTGCATGCTGTGTGCACGCCAGCCGGAATATTTTTCCCCTAGCAGCGTCTGCAGGGTCGGCCTGGGCGCACCGTGGAGCGGCGCCTTCATGGCGCCCAGTATAGGGGCCTGCCGACCCCTCACCCCTCAGTTCCTTCTTGCCTACTATTCCGACAGAGGGGTAGGAGGGTGGGTATTGGAACAGACATGAACAACACATTTCAAAGAACAGTTACGAGAAAGTGAGTAACTGTTTTTTCTTCTTCGAGTGATTGTTCAGGTCCATTCCAAGCAGGTGATTCACAAGCTAAAGCTCAGGAGGTGGGGCCGGAGTTATCTACAGAATGGACCATGGCTCGCCCAAAATCCGCAACGTCCCTGGCCTGTTGTGTAATTGCATAGTGTGACATAAATGTATGTACCGAGCACCACATAGCTGTCCTGCAAATTTCCTGAATAGGAACTTGTGCCAGGAACGCCACAGAGGAGGCTGGGCCCTGGTAGAGTGGGCAGTGATCTGCGGAGCAGGCTCCTTTGCCAGGGTGTAGCACTCCCTAATGCAGGACGTGATCCACGACGATATGCGTTGAGAGGATACTGGGAGGCCTTTCATTCTGTCTGCCACGGCTACGAAGAGTTGGATGGATTTCCAGAACGACTTAGTTCTCTCTATGTAGAAGGCTAAGGCTCTACGCACGTCCAGTGAGTGTAGCCTGCGCTCAGCATCGGAGGAGTGAGCCTTGGGATAAAACACTGGGAGGAAGATGTCCTTGGTCATGTGAAAATGGGAGACGACCTTCGGGAGAAAAGCTGGATGCGGCCTGAGCTGGACCTTATCCTTATGAAAAACTGTGTAAGGGGGCTCAGTCGTGAGGTCCCTGAGCTCCGAGACCCGTCGAGCCGAGGAATGCAACCCTGAACAAAAGATATAACAAGGAGCAGGTGGCCAGAGGTTCGAATGGAGGGCCTGTAAGCCTGGAGAGGACTAAATTGAGGTCCCAGGCAGGGACAGGCTGATGCATGTGCGGGAAGAGCCTGTCCAAACCCTTGAGAAAATGACTGACTATAGGGTTTGGAAAGACCGAGAAACCATTTGTGCCCGGGTGGAAGGCGGAGATAGTGGCTAAGTGGACCCTTATTGATGATGACCGGGAAAGGTCTTGATATTTTAGGTGAAGGAGGTAGTCCAGTATAAACGGTACGGGGGCGAGGAGCAGCAACGGACTGCGTTGCTCCGCCCAGATGGAGAACCTTTTCCATGTGACCAGGTATGTAGCCCTGGTGGAGGGCTTTCTACTACCAAGGAGGACTTGTCTGACCTGGTCTGAAAAAGACAGCTCTGCGGCACTTAGCCATGGAGCATGCAGACCGTAAAGTGGAGCAATTCCAGATTCGGGTGCTGGAGTCGGCCCTGGTCCTGCATGATCAGGTCGGGGACCAGCAGTAAGGTGACCAAGGGACCAGTGCTATGGACATTTCCAGGAGCAAGGTGAACCAGTGCTGACTCGGCCATGCCAGCACTATTAGTATAACTCAGTCCCGGTCCCTGTGGATCTTGAGGAGCACCCTGTGGATTAGAAGGATGGGTGGGAAAGCCGATAACTGGCGGCCCTCCCAAGAGAGAAGGAAGGCATCCCCGATTGACCCCGAGCCATGGCTCCCGAGGGAGCAAAAAGTCTGACATTTCCTGTTACCCAGAGTGGTGAACAGGTCTATCTGGGGAGAACCCCAGAACCAGAAGATTGAGTTCACCATGTCCGGCCGAAGGGACCACTTGTGGCTACGGAAGGTCTGGCTGAGGCTGTCTGCCAGCGTGTTTCGCACCCCTGGGAGGTATGAAGCCTGCAGGTAGATCAAGTGCTCCATGCAGAAGTCCCACAGTGCAAGGGCTTCCCAGCACAGGGGAGAGGAGCGTGCACCCCCGTTTGTTGATATAGAACATCGCCGAGGTGTTGTCCGTGAGGATTGAAACACACCCGCCCATTATGTACATTTTGAAAGCGTAACATGCCAGACGCACTGCCCTCAGCTCTTTGACACTGATGTGAAGAGCGAGGTCCATTGGAGACCAGAGGCCTTGGGTCTTGAGGTCCCCTAGGTGAGCACCCCCAACCCAGATCCGACACGTCTGTCACGAAGGAGAGTGAGGGCTGAGGGCTAGCAAAAGGCACCCCTGTGCAAACTACTTGCGGGTTGAGCCACCATAAGAGGGAGTCCAGCAACAGGCAAGGCACAGTTACGATCCTGTCCAATGCACCTCGGGCTGGTAGGTACACCGACGCCAGCCAAGACTGGAGTGGGCGCAGCCTGAGCCTGGCGTGCTGCACCATGTATATGCAGGAGGCCATGTGTCCCAGCAGCTTTAAACAGTTTCTTGTCGATGTGGTGGGAAACTGTCTGAGGCTCTGTATGATGTCCTGAAGTGAGCGAAACCTGACTTCTGGGAGGTATGCCCTGGCTTGGGCAGAGTCCAGGACCACGCCTATGAACTCTATCCTCTGCACCAGGGACAGAGTAGACTTTTCCTCGTTCAGGAGGAGACCTAAGTTGAGGAAGGTCCTCCTTATAAATTCGACCTGAGCCTCAACCTGGGCTCTTCAGTGATCCTTAATCAGCCAGTCGTCGAGATATGGAAAAATCTGTATCTGGCGCTTGCGCAGGAACGCCGTGATGACTGCCATGCATTTTGTGAATATTCGGGAGGCAGTAGTCAGTCCAAATGGGAGGAGGGCAAACTGGTAGTGGCCTCTGTTCACCATGCATCTGAGGTAGCATCTGTGATGTGTGACTACTGCGATATGAAAATACACGTCCTTCAAGTCGAGGGCGGCGTACCAGTCTCCTGGATCCAGTGAGGGGATAATGAAGGTTAGTGAGACCATGCAAAACTTGAGTTTTTTTATGTACTTGTTGAGCTGTCGCAGGTCCAGTATAGGTCTGAGGCCCCCCCGGTCTTCAGTATTAGGAAATACTGGGAGTAGAAACCCTTGCCCCTTAGCTCCTGAGGAACCTCCTCCACTGCCCCTACTGAGAGGAGGGACTGCACCTCTTGAATTAGAAGTTGTTCAGGGAGAGGGGTCCCTGAAGAGGTACGGGGAAGAGGGTTGGGGGGGTGGGAGGGTACAAAATTGGATGGAATATCCCCTCTCTACCGTGCGGAGCACCCATCGGTCTGAAGTAATTCAGGACCAGGCATGGTAGAAAGGGGATAGATGGGACGAGAAAGAAAGATGGGAAGGATCCAAAGGTCGTACTGGCAAACCATCCTCAACCGTACCCTCAAAAGGATGGTCTAGAGCCCGGTGGGGCCCTGGGCTGGCCAGAACTTTGTCCAGAGGAAGGGCAATGCCTCCTCCGAGTGCTTCTGTTTCACCAACACAGAGCATCCTGGTGATTTTTGGGGTTGGTAAGGACGAGGGGCAGGTTGAGGCCTAAAATGCCTGCGCTGGGTAGCAGGCGTGTGAAGCCCCAGCGAACGAAGGGTAGCCCTCGAGTCCTTCAAGCTGTGAAGTCTCTTATCCGTCTTTTCGGAGAAGAGATCTACACCTTCGAAGGGCAGGTCTTGAATGGTCTGCTGGACCTCGTGGGGGAGACCAGAGACCTGTAGCCAGGAGCCTCTCCTCATAACCACCCCTGTGGCCAAAGTGTGGGAGGCTGCATCTGCCACGTCCAGGGCCGCTTGCAAAGACGCTCGGGAGACCAGCTTCCCCTCCTCCGTAAGCACAGAAAACTCCCCCTGAGCTTCCTGGGGCAGGAGTTCTGTAAACTTAGCCATAGACGAGCTGAGGCTTCCACCGGTGTCGTTGCCTGGAGAGCCAGTGCTGGAGCTGGCTGAGGTATCGGTGCCGAACCTATCTGCGTCAGTGGGACCCCTCCCCACAAGGGTGGCGCCGTCAGCTGTGGTGCCGGCGCTGACTGTGGCACAAACGACGCTGAGGACACTGACACTGTTCTGGAGTGCGGGTCGTGGGCTTGACCTTGGCTCTGACGGTACACTCAGGGTGTCCAGAGGGCCATTGTGCAGGTGGTTGTCACTGTTGCTGCCATGGTGTCGGGTATGGTTGGTGACTCTGCCGGGACCTGGACCTCCTGTTCCACAATCTGCTGGATCGAGTTGAGTCCACCTCCGACTCCGAGATTTCCGAGTAAGAAGACCCCGGAGGAGCAGTCCCCTGGGTCGCCAACGGATGACTACTCGACTCCGGGGAGCGGTGCACTTGCTGCACCTGCGCAGGCAGTGCCGGAGATGGAGACCGTTGGGCCATTGTGGTTGGCTTACCCCTGGAGTGAAACAGGGGGCGTGAGGTTGCTGGCGAATTGTCCCTCCTTTGGGGGGAGGATAGCACCGGGAGGCGCATCAGGTCCGTTGCCACCTAGAACACCTCTGGCATCGATGGTGGCTGTAGGTCCACCAGATGGTCCAGGGACCAAGGAGGGTTCGGACTCGACTGGACCCCAGCCGGGGCAGGAGTCGACGAAACCCTGGGCAGAAGCAAGGTGGAGGCGGTCTGTCCTGAGCCACTTGTGGACGCCGCCGGCCCGTTAGGTTTTGAGGGGGGGTGATCGGTCCCTCACTGGCCTCTTCTTTTTTTACCGGCACCAGAGATGGAGAGCAGTGCTGAACTGAGGCAGACGCACTATGGCCTGAGCTGTGGCGGTGCTAGTGGGCTTTAGAGTCTTTAGCCAGGCCCATTTCGTGCGCCGTTGGCGCTGGAGCACTGCGTACTGAAAAGGACGTGCTTGGTGCCGGGTCATTGGGTCCTGGGTCGGATTGTTATCTGAATGCCATCTCCATGAGCTGGAGTTTTAGCCTCTGCTCTCTGTCCTTAAGGGTTCTTGGGTGGAAACCCTTGCAAATGCGGCACTTGTCCTTTTGGTGAGTCTCACCAAGGCACCGCAAGCAAGATGAGTGAGGTTCACTCTTGGGCATAAATTTTTCACAGGACTTGCAGAGTTTAAACCCCAGAGACATGGGCATACCCCCGAAGGGGAAACTAATGATCTAACAATCAACTACTAACTATATGAAAAAACTGTAACTATAGAGAACAACTACTGAACTATGTGCACTAGGAACAAAAGACACTGCTAAGGTGCTTGCTGTAAGAATGAGCGAAGTTCCAGCTAGCCGTCAGGGGTGGTAAGAAGGAACTGAGGGGGGGAGGGGGCAGCAGGCCCCTATACTGGGCGCCATGAAGGCGCCACTCCAGTGGGCGCCCAGGCCGACCCTACGCATGCTGCTAGGGGAAAAATCTTCTGGCTGTCCTGCACACACCTGCTTGGAATGGACATGAACAATCACTTGAAGAAGAACTCTATTTCTCACCCACTTGTCTGTGATCAATAGAGACCATTCTCCTGAGAAATGGAAAATTCAAAGAGTATTTCTGCATATTACTGGGCTTGTAGTTCCAAACCAAAACAGTCCCTCCCCACATAGTGTGTTGAGAAGGAAGTGCTGTCTGCCACAACTTAATACAATTTTTTTCCAGACAGGAGATAACCTGTGTATTTGGGTGAGCATAGAATTTGTTTGGAGCAGGCATCTGTAGTCCAGGACACAGTTAGATGTGATGCCATGGCAGTAGCTGAGAATCTCACTGCATCCACTGAGGCATCCGCCATAAAGTCTGTTGCTGGGGTTATTTTCTTTAGATAGACCAGAAGTCAGGATGGTTCTTTTGTTTTTATGGCTTTACGGTCATCCTGTCTCTTGTGAAGCGTATAGTGGCCAAGGACGTCTCAAAGTTTCTTTTATGGTGGCTTTTACCTTTTCGTATCATTGGGAGAGAAATCCTCTTCTTCACCTAGGATTACCATTTCTTTTGCTAGAGATACCACTCTAGTATCATCCTTTTGTATTTCTGTAATGGCTTTTTTTGGTGCTTGCAACTTTTATCTAAGTGCACACCTGGTTATGCGCTTAGCCTTCTCAGGTATTTCCCATTCCTCCCTGTTCACATCCTCAAAAGGGTGCTGTGGGATTGCTGTCTGAAGTGAGGATTTGGAAGGCAGGCATTTGCCCTTAGGCTTGTCCTCATGTGCCAGTTCTGGTTGATCTGGAGAGCAGATGCAACCTCTCTGCTTGTGGTCTCAAATTTATCAGAGGGTGAAAAACCTTTGCTGCATGTTTTCCATGCCCTGCACAGAGCCTGAATGTGAGAACTCTCCTTCCTCATCAGAGGCGGCGGAGCCTGAGTCAGAGGAGAAATACTCTTCGATTTCTTTTAATTTTTTTGGATTTTTGGTCCTTTTTATCTGCTCAGCAGGAGTTGTCACCAGGATATGGCTGGGGTGGTGTTTCTTGAGCCCCCTGGAAATATCTCCCTGTATCTTCCCCTCTACCTGGGAATGGGGTCTCATTGCTAGTATCTGTAACTTTGTGTGGGAAGGAGAGCTATGTAGGAATCCTGTTTCTTTTCCTAGGGAATTTACAATCCACTTCTGTATTTGGGGGGGGGAAGCTGATGCCCATTGTTTTTTCATTCTAACCAGGGTCTGCCCCAGGACTTAACCCCTTTGCTGGCTGGCTGGTGTCCTCATCTTTGGCTCTCTCTCCCCCCACCCCAATAACCTGTCTCTTGGGTGGGGTTTTGTACATTAGAGTCATGGCTCCTCAGACAGGCATGTCAGGTCTCCCCTGTCCTGACTCTGAAACCCATGTCCTGGCAGAGAATAGACACAGCATTAATTTGCCCTCTAAAAATCCTGTAAATGCTGCCTCACATACGGAACACTGCTTAGATTTAACCAGTGTTTATGGAACAGACCTGCTATGCTGGATCAAGGTGGCTGACGCCATCATGATGCTCTTTACCTGATCCAGGGGAGGAGAATAAGGAAGGGAGAGGAAAGGTTGCTCACTTCTAGCCAAAAATTTAAAAAAAAAAGGCTGGCAAAGAAATGATTGGAAGCAAAGTGAACTGCTACTATGTTAGTGAAGACTTGGTGGAAGTTACAGTAGGGGATGTAATCAGCAGGAGCTGTGTTACAGAAATGAACTGCTCTGAGAAATTGCAGACAGGAGGAGACCAGCCCTTAGAGCTTGGGCTAAAGAAATGCCAAGCTAAAAAATTTCAGAAATTTATAACAGAACTTCATAGGTGATTTTTTTTAAAATCATACTACCTGAGTTGGCAGTAGAAGTTATAAATCCATAAAAAGTATATACACTAAACTGCTATTTACCTAGCCGATTTTGGGATTTCAGAACAGTCAGGTGAAATAGCCTATATGGGTTGTTTTCTAGGACAAATATCTTACTTTTGGAATTACTTTGTTCCTATGTTTTATGTAGAAGTTGATAATTTTTTCAAGAGATAAAATACACTTCTAACCTGAATGAATGGTTCTGCCTCATCTTCAGTGTTTATTCTAGCATGCTTCTTGGATGTATACTAATTTTTAAATACTATGTACATACAACACTTTGGAAGGAGCTCTAGTAACTTTCTCTTCTACTGTACATCAAAGAAGGTGTTTATAAAAGGCCCTTCAGTTTTTTCTCAAAGTACCACTGTCCTTGTCGCATTCCTAATGGTATGTAAAGGGACTGATGCTTATTTGACATATTTTATTGTTCTATTACAAACATTTAATATTCTATGCTTAGTCTAAATAAAAACTAAAAAAGCCTTATTAGTTGCATGGTTGAGAACTCAAAATGCAAGAATATCAAGGTTGCACTAACAACTTCTCTGCTTTGCCCCCATGTACATACACTATCATAGAGCTGAATTACAATACAATATGAAATTTCCTCCACCTTGCAATATTTATTCAGACTTTTATACTTACACCAACATGTTTGCTGTAATAAATCACTGTACCTTTGAGAGATGACTATAATTAGCATATAAGATATCTATGGTAGGTACTGAATAATTTTGTCTTTTGAAGCAGAAGCACAGCTAACTGCAGGTGAAAATTAGGGGTCAAAGCAAATAACTCTAAAGCCAATGGCTGCAAGTTTAGGTGATCTATAAATACTTTAATCAGGACTTTTTACTATTACTTCTATGGTATATACTTAATCTGTTGTATGTTGTGTAACTATTGTTGAGTATTTGCATATAAATGACTAATGAACTGACATACACAGTAGCACATGATGTAGAAAATTGGGGTAGCATTGCATTGTGTTTAAAAATAATGTAATGCTTTAGACTGTCAATGTATAAATACACAAAAGGAAGCAAAGTTAAGAATGTGTATCTGACAGTGTAATCATAACTTTCTATGAATAATATAAAGTCCTGGTTACAGAATTCCTCTCTTATTATGTGAGGAAAGAAGACTGGGGGTTGGGTGGAGTGGACATGTCACCTTTGTCAGGACTAGCAGCAAATTGGTAACAGCATGCATAAATTCCTTAATCTGGGGCATGTGGCTAGGTATAATCAAAATGCCACATCCCACTTACTTTGTGAAGTCTAAAGGAGGATCCTCCTCTCTATTGCACACTTTAGCAGCTATCATGTCACCTCAGAGTGGGTTCCATCCTGCACACCTCAGCAAGTATGCTGCCCTATTCCTAACCCCGCTAGACTCAAATGCTATTAAATTTAGCCTCATGTACCCAGAGAGAATGCTCCTTCAGCTGAACATTTTACAAGATTAATGGGAAGATAAGAAACCCCAGATAGGGAGAAAAATCACCCAAGAGCTTATCATGCTCCCAGTTAAAATATGAGAAGATTCGCTGCCAAGAAACCCAGCACATGTTAGAAGTAAAAAAAGAAAAAAAAAAACCTTTTAAAACAGTATTACCTTGTATAGTGGGGAAATATAGCCATTAGACGCTCAATGATATTATCAAGTGCTTTTGAAAGTGCCTTCTTGTTTGACACTCTAACAGCTCCCAACTGCATAGCTGATGCTAGATCATTTAGTTGTCTTTGGTTCGGCTGCATGTTCTGAGCAGTACTTCCAGAAATCCCTAATGGCTGGACTATTCGGACTTGATCAGAGTATAATGCTCCTAAAGTTTCAGAGGGTATTTCCACTGATCCATTCTTTGCAGAACAAGGATTAGGACTTCTACATGCTGTTTTATTTCCAGTTTGCACATCAAGTGTGGAATGCATCGGACTTTGATCTTTGGAGCTTGAAAATGCAGGAAGTAAAGTGGGACGGACAAGTGCAGATGAATACATTATGATGGCTGGATCATTAATAGGAGGACTGCCATGCATTACCTATAAAAAAAATCCCCCAGAAAGATGAAGATTTAATTAAAATATTAGTCAAATACTATTTTCAAACATGTTAAGGCTACAGCTACTTCATGGACTGGGCTGTACTTAACTTAGGCAATTAAGAAGGAAATGCACAGTAAAAGACAGCACTTCATCCTGACCTGATTTACCCCGAGGTAACCTGTTTGTAGCACACATTCGAAATCTGATAATTGTGCAGTACCTATAGACAAGATTTGCTCCAAACCTAATTAAAATATAACGTGCACACAAATGCAACCCTTACTGTTATTTTAACTTATACAGAGTTCCCATGGTTTTAGCTACAGAAATGGTCCTGGCCAGTCATCATGGTTTTACAGAAGAAATGTTTTGAAAGTGGCTGTGGGCATTTCTTCATTAAAGATTCCAAGATGGCAGGCAAGAAAGCCACCAGTTGGAGGCATTTAAAAGTGGGGTTTTTAAAGGAGTATATTTAAAAACTTTAGTCATATGGGGTTTTTATTTAAAGAATAAATGGCTGCCGTATTCACCATCCTGAAAGGCTCTGCAGGTTTAGAATTCATTTTCATCACGGGGCTATTTAAAAAAGGATACACTTATCCTCACTTCGAACACAATTGTGCCCACTTACTCATAATGAGTAGAGCCATACTCTACATGTGGACCTAGTGAAATCAAATCAGTGGAATTACTATTAGAATAAGTTTCAGAGTAGCAGCCGTGTTAGTCTGTATCCGCAAAAAGAAAAGGAGGACTTGTGGCACCTTAGAGACTAACACATTTATTTGAGCACAGCTTTCGTGAGCATCCAATGAAGTGAGTTGTAGCTCACGAAAGCTTGTGCTTAAATAAATTCGCTAGTCTCTAAGGTGCCACAAGTCCTCCTTTACTATTAGAATAAGTTACTACTCTATGAATATGAAAAGCAAGCCAACATGGTCAGGGACACAGCCCCATGCTCTGGGTGTCCCTAAAGCTCTGCCTGCCAGAAGCTGGGATCAGATGACAGGGGACGTAGCACGCAAAATTGCTCTGTTCTGTTCATTCCCTCTAAAGCATCTGGCACTGGCCACTGTCGGATACTGGGCTAGATGGACCATTGGTCTGACCCAGTGTGGCCATTCTTATGTTCTAGAACTAGATTTTAATACCTGTTATGTAAATGTGAATTTATCTTTGTATCACTCCTAGCACAATGGGGCCCTGCTCCATGACTAGGGCTCCTAGGTGCTAAAGTAATACAAATAACCAAACAAACAATATCTGGTTTCAGAGTAGCAGCCGTGTTAGTCTGTATTCACAAAAAGAAAAGGAGTACTTGTGGCACCTTAGAGACTAATAAATTTATTTGAGCATAAGCTTTCATGAGCTACAGCTCACTTCATTGGATGCATTCAGTGGAAAATACAGTGGGGAGATTTATTCAACTCCAAAGAGAGACTGCTGAATTGTAATTAATTTGCAAACTGGATACAATTAATTTAGGCTTGAATAAAGACTGGGAGTGGATGGGTTAGTACACAAAGTAAAACTATTTCCCCATTTTTATTCCACATCCCCCACCGTTCCTCAGACATTCTTGTCCACTGCTGGAAATGGCCCATCTGATTATCACTACAAAAGTCCCCCCCCCCGCCACCCTCCTGCTCACCTTAAGTGATCACTCTCATTACAGTGTGTATGGTAAAACTCATTGTTTCATGTTCTCTATGTATATAAATCTCCCCACTGTATTTTCCACTGAATGCATCCGATGAAATGAGCTGTAGCTCATGAAAGGTTATGCTCAAATAAATTTGTTAGGCTCTAAGGTGCCACAAGTACTCCTTTTCTTTAAACAATATTTGGTTTATGATAATAAGGATTCAACGTATATATAATCTGAATAATTATACAGTAGAACTTGGAAATATGAACACGGGAGTTACAAACTGACTGGTCAACCACACACATGGATACAATCTGGGGGGCAGGGAAGGCTCCTCCTCAGAGGTGAGGAGTGGTGGGGGTCCCATTCCACTTGCCCTCCCCCCAGATTTATGCAAGCACCAAGCTGCACAGGGCTTGCTCTGCTTGGCCTGCCAGGGGCACGGTGGCTCTGTTGTTCCCATGTTGCCCCCTCCTGCACATTTCCAGATCGCTTGGCCCCTTTCCTAGCAAGCTGGGCCCTGGAAGTTCACGTGTGTCAATAATGATCAAATAAAGTTAAAAGACAGGCAGAAATGGCCCTTTTAAAAAGTGAAATACTCAAATGGAAGAAGTACAAGACTTAGAAAAGATTAATAATTTGACAGCTGCCCACAAAGTTATTTCACATGTAGTTCCATAAATTAATCCACTTCAAAACTAAGTGCAGACTAATGATCCATAAAGCTTCAGTAGATTTTGCTCTATAGTGGCACAAAAAGCATCATCTCATAAAAAAGCTAAGGCCAATTTTTTTTTTAAAAAAAACCTATACTGATATGGATTGTCTCAGCAAACTGGAAGGCAGCTTTTTGTACCATTATGGGGTAAAGTAGGGTTTTGATTTCTAAATTCAGTGTCTACCCACCAAAACCCCTTGGGGCTGAAAGTACTATGTAGATGACATTATTTCAGAAATGAATCAAGTTTTCCTTGCATTACTCTACAGTGAAATCAGATAAAAGATCAAGAACACAGGGAAAGAATAGTACTAATTTTAGTTTCCCCATCTATAAAATCGGGATAACGCTATCTCCTTTGGTAATGTTTCTCAGATCTAAAGATGAAAACTATCAAAACCCCATTTTGACCAGAGAGATTGGGCAAAGTTCAGGGCCTTGTGGGTTGTTTCTGTTAGAAGGAGAAATTGATGGAGTCAGGTATCCTTGATGCAATTATATCTATTTATTTTCCTGAACACAAGAGGAATCAAATAGGAAACTGTTTGCTCAAAGCTCCAAGCACCTCAGCCCAAAAGCACTCAGCATTTCTCAGAGCCACGTTCCCAGTGCCTGTTAAGGCTGCCTCTGGTGCTTCCTTGCTCCTCTAGTCTTTCTGCTGTTTCTCTGAGGCATTCAGATGTACACAGCTCCACCAATCAATGCCTTAGCCCCAGCATTTGTTATATCCATCCCCCTGGGCCACATAATTCAGCTTCTGCTCAAGTTTTAATATATGCCTGTGTTTTCGGTGGCACGCCCCTATTGTTTCACCTATGTCATTACATAAAAATGTTTAATGGCTTCTTTATATTTATCATGAATGAAAGGCAGCTATTACACCCACAAATTTCAACAAGGTTTAATCCAACCCATAACAATACTATGTAAGAATGAAGCAGCACTGAGAAGCAGCATTAAGAGATCAGTATGCAGAGTGCAGAAAAAGATGATATTTAAGGAAAGGGAAGGAGAGAGAGGAGAAAACGGTTTTCATGTGGTGCAAAATTCAATGGCAAGCCTCTAACTGGATTAACTATTCAGAAAAAGATTAAAAACAAAAACTATCCAGGGAAGTTGTGTACACAGTGCCCAATACAATGGGGCCCCCATACTGACTGGGTCGTCTGACTACAGAATACAAATTAACAAAAACATAAAAGAGGCCAGTGACCAAACAAACAGCATCAAACCTTTCTGGTTATTTTCAAAGCTCACTCACTAGAAATGCTACAATATAATAAGATGTGAGCTGAAAGGACATTCTAGGGACTAACAAGCAATTGAACTAAACAAGCACAGGTGTGCAAGAAAACTGCATTTGTTTTGTCCAACAGCCCAAAACTCACCATTTATAAACTGTAGAATGCCCTAAGTTTTCAGTCACATTATTTGACCACAATTAATGAGGGCAGTCTTGACAAAAAACTGTATACATTACATATAAATGCTCTGTTTGTCAAACAGTCTGGAAAATACCTAAGAGTTAATATAGATTTAAATCAGCAAGAGAATTACCATTTAAATGAATATTAGTTTTACACAGTAAAATTCTTCCGGTGGTGGTGAGAAAGAACAGTTACTGACCCTACAGTAATGGCTGATCTCCTACAGTTCAAGTTGATATGGGTGTGGATCCCACTGTAGGTGCACATGTGCCTAATGCACATGAGATTGGAGGTTCTTGTGGTTTTTGTTTTAAAAGTAGTAGTCTGTTTTGGGGCTGCGCTTGCGCCATATGCCTCCGTGTGCTCCCAAGCATGGACATAAGGAAGGGGCAGCTGTGACCCGCCTTTCATTTTCTTGCCATTTGAAACCCATGTTTAGATGAGGACTCTGAAAAGGAGGGGGATTGAAGGCAGGTTATGGGACTCGCACTGACAACAGCAAAGAACCAGTTACTGTAGGGTAAGTAATCGTTTTTTTCGGCTGCATCAGTCAAACAGTACTTAGCAGCCATGTCCCATGCCAAGTTCAAAGCATAATGTTTGACAAAGGTGAGTTGGTTTTTCCATCTCACTGCTTTGCAGATTTCTGATCTAGGCATATTCCTGAAGCATGTGACTAATACTGCTGGAGCTCTGGTGGAGTGAGACTTAGCATCTCTCCCACCAAATACACCAGCCAGCTGGTAACAGAGAGAGATACTGTGTTATCCATTGCTCTGTGTAGAGATGGCCTGACCTTTAGAATGCCCAGCTATAGCCAGAAACATGGGGAGACAGTGTGAAGGGTCCTGTCAATGCAACAAAACAAAGTCCTGGACATGTCTAAATGTGTGTAACTTCTTTTTGCCCAGTGCAGACTGGAGTTTTGGGAAGGAGATGGGTAGATGGATAAGTTTAGATAAAATTCTGAGGACTACACTGGGGATGAATTTTGGTGAGGTCTTAGCACCACTTTATCCCCATGATATGGTCATTTAGGGAGGGTTAGCCATAAGTACTGGAAGCTTGCTACTTTTTCTGGCTGAAGTGATAGCTAACAGGAAGACTCTTCAGAGTGAGGTAACTGTACACAGCTCTCAAAGTGGATCAAAGGGAGCAGGCTCCATGAGTCTAAGGAGGACTGTGTTGAGGTCCCAGGTAGGAGCAGTTCTCTGACTAGTGAGTAAGTATGTAATAACCCTTTAAGGAACTCTGATACTGTTTATGAGAAAAAACTGAGCATGACTGCACGAGCAGATGGCATGCCAAAACTGTTGGGAGGTGAACCTTAATAGAACTGAACAAGAGACCAGCCTCCTTTAAATGCCATAAATAGTCAAGAATCTTTAGTATCAAGGCCTGAACTGAAACTAGACTATGTTGAGTGGCCCACATCAATAACCCCTTCCACTTAAGAGACAAATTTGTCTTTTTGGTAGATGTCTTCCTGCTCTGTATCAGGATTTCTTGGACCTTTTAAGGAGTAGTCCTTGTCCATGCTCCTCAACATCCGCGCTGTCAGATGCAATGAATTTAGATCTGGATGGAGTATCTGGCTGTGGTGCTGTGGGATCATGTCTAAGGAGGCTGAGAGCTAACTAGGCTGTTGAATTGACACTTGTAGAAGGTCCAGCAGCCAACACTGCCTTGGTCAGTAGCCAGCAATGAGGACAACTCTGACGCTGTCTTACTTAACTTCCGTTATTACCACGGGAAATCAGTGGGAAGGTATATAAAAGGCTTTAGAGGCTTTACTGCCAGTGCTGTTGCTGCAGAGGATTTCAGTGATATTGACATGGTTGGAGTCAAAGTTGCTAGTAAAGCTCTGCCTGTGCCATTTTTGCCTTCTTTCCACTGTCTGATTCCGGGTCTGATGTGCACTCGAGAGAATGCTGGTGAATCTGGCCTTGCTCTGGTAGTGATTATCACCTCTGTATCCAAACTGACCCACATGGATTACTCTAGCAGACGTAGCTTGAGCTAAGCATCCCTGGATTTGTGGGTCCTGGAGGAAAAGGCCTTGCACACAGAGCACATGACTGGGATGTGGCTTTCTCCTAGGCAGAAGAGGTTTTGTCCACCTTTGATGGAGATCAATCCCTCACAGGACAGGCACTGTTTGAATCCTGAAGGTTTGCAGTCTACCATGAGGTGTGACAGTTGTCACAAAGCACCTTGCCCTGCTGTACAGGGGAGTCACCGATAATCTTTTCTATTTTGGAACATCCAATTCCAAAGAATGTGAAGATGGCGATTTCTTTGAAGTTAGTTGAAAAAACAGTTTTATAGTCTCTGAAAAGAGTGCCAGATCAGACACTTGCTAGCTTCCAGCTCCTCCTAGTGGACAGTAAGAGGGAACTGCGGGAGGATCACTGCCACCCCTTCCTGCCCCCATATGAGGTGGCACAGACATGTTTATTTAAAAAATCTCCAATCTCAAATGCATGAAGCGCAAGCACACCTATAGTGGAATTCACATTGACAACACCTCAAAAAAGAACTTAGTGGTTTAATTTGCTTTCTATGAAACAAAAAATAAAAAGTTGCTAGCAGCTTTGAGATACTTACTGAGATGCTAGGAGGAGATTGAAGATCAGCAGCTTTCACTTTAGAGAGATCATTTAGCTGTGCACCATTTTTCACTAAGTGAATATTCTCTTCATACTGAGACTACAGAAAAAGACAAAGAATACCAAAACCAAATCAGCCTTTATATTATTCTACTTACACCAAAATAAGACCTCAAAGTACCAATTAACACTGTTACATTTTGAGAGAGACCAATCAAAGACCTCATACATAGAAATAAGACTACACAGAAGTTTGCTTTTCTTTTTGCTTTGTTAGTGTTTAGATTAAAAAATATGGCCATGGGAAGATACATTCATTAATTTTACAGATTTAGGATCTACTGGGAATATTTTTCTCCAACTGTGTACCACTACCAGTTGTTCAGCTTCCTAGGATTTTTTTCTTTTTGTAAACAGCCTCTTTATTTGTTTTCCATACCCCACCCCAAACATAAGAGAAGACTCATTATAAGGTATGTGGACTTGGTAAACTAATGAAAAAAGGTGGTCACATTTTTGGCCAATTCAGCAAGGATGCCTGCGTGAGCGAACACCTGGGCCCACACAAAGCCCCACTGAAATCAATCATGCTTCATTTAAAAGAACCCCACACGGACCTCTGCTGATTTCAGTGTGGCTCCATACAGACACAGGTTTGTATGCTTCATCGGGGCTCTTACAAATTATTCATTTAAGTAAATACATCAAGAGTAGCTATTTGAGATCTGTATTAAATAATTATGAAGGAAATATAACTCCAAATATTTATGATTGTTAAATTATTTTCAAACTAACAGTTTGCATCCATCTTTAAAACAGAGGATACATATATTGCTTTGCTTAACCTACTTGGCACATCACAATTCTACATTTGTAAGAAGAGATAATTAAGGAGGACTCTTATAATACAGGAAAATGTGTTTGGAAAACAGACTTACTTCTACTTTTTCCATCTCTTTCTTGATATTTGAAATAAATGTTTCCCAAGAATCAATCTGTGACTTCAACTGATGTAACACTGAAGTGGAACCACTGAAATATTTCAAATTTTTAGTTCAAAATCATGTGATAACTTGAGTTTGTAAGTGATTTTCCAACAGAGAAAACTGCTAACAAACCGTAATGTTCTCCTTCCGTTCCCAGGTAAATCAGAGCAGAAGACTTCAGTCATACAGAATTTTAACAAATTAAAGTATCAGTGTCTGTCTACTAATTTAACCCTTAGGAACTGGCCAGTCTTGGAAAGTAAGAAACTTCAAGCAACAGCCAGACTCCTAATGATACCCCAAGACCTGGAGAGGATGCTGTGCACGGAGGAGGAAGTCTCTTGGGTGGAGCCAATCCCAGCTCTGTCTCCTCACATGCAGAAACAGACCTCCACCATGCCCAACAGTTTTGCTCCATCTCCTACTTCTAGTCCTTCTCGCTTCCTCAGACCATCAGGCAGGAAAACGTGGACAGTTCTGTGCTGCATGAACCACCATGGCTAAACTAGAACAGGCATAGAGCTGGGAAGTCTTTTACTCTGAATTTTTCCCATGTTGGATAGTCAGAGATTGAATGCTAACAACCAAGAGAATATTCTTTACAATTGATGTAATTCACAAAGCTAATAAATGCCACTTCGCTTTCCTAAACTTTAAGAACTTAATTTTTCAGGTCTGTAAAATCTGATGCAAGGCATCAAAAATACATTCTTGGACAAAGCTTTAACATGGTGTTTGTACATTCTAAAAGATGTAGTTAGCTGTCTAAAAAACCATCTATGATGGTATTTATTTAAAGTCACCAATGCACCTGGCAATGTGAATACCTGTTACCTCTATTAGAAATGTACAGTTCTATTAAACAAATAAAAGGAAGTCTAAATTAGTGAGAGGATATAAAACAATATTAAAACCAGAAAACAGGAAGGTAAAAAGATTATATGCAATTACTGAATTTTCATGTTTGTAAACTGAATCTAGACTAAAATGTAATTCTAGATGAAATAGTGACAATGTTCTCTAGTTAGACTTATCTTATGTTTCTATTTCATAGTTGTTACACAAATTATAGTTTTGTATTAAATGCATACCTTCTTATTAACTTTAGCAATTTAAGATTGGCTTCTGCATTTGCAGCTATGCTTTGTAATTTGTATACTTCAGTGTTCTTCCAGTTTTCAAGTACGGACACCTAAAATTAAATTTACTGACTTAAAAGACATACAAGCATTTTCCTTAGCACAAGGAGTTAAAACTAAGTAATTATTAATCTAAATTCAGCCTCAATCTGGTCTTCAGTAAACATGCTGAGCTGTGGTTTTATGATGCAGTGAAATATATTTCTACTCAGGAAAGGCCTAGCTCTAAAATATCTCTGTAGTAAGATATTTCAAGCAGCGTTAAAATGCAGTGGCAGAATTGTGTGAGGAAACAATGACTCTTAGGTGGCTGCAAACAGTCTGCTGAGCATTAAAACGTTCATAAATAGTGAAACTCTTTCCATCCCCATCCTTTGAAAACAGATAACCTTGATATTGTGCATTATCTTTATGATTAAAAAGGTATTTATCTATTTCAAGGCAGCTATACTGGCTTCTAGCTCAACAAGAACCACCTTTTTTAAAACACACAACTTTGCAATCACAAGCAAATTTGACAATTCAAAACTTCCTTAAAAGAAGTATAGCATCTTTTTATTCAAGAAATCTGAGTTCAAAGCATTCTGAATATAGAAAAACATACAGGTTTTAGAGGAAATCACCTAAGAGAACTATTATGGACAGTCCAATTATTTACAAGATGCCAGTCTTTGAATGAAATATTCAAAGGGATCTGTGCGTTCTAATTCTACTAGAAATAGATGTGCCGATATTCCTAGTCAAGATCAGTCATTTTTTAATAATAAAAGGATAAATTCTTTTTTGTGAGTAATTCCCACTAATGGAAACTATGTGCATGTCAAAGGGATAAAATATTCTTTAATTGCAATTACCTTTTAATAGGAGACTTAACTTTTTAAAATTTTTCTGGCAATATATCACATTGACCCAAACATCCAACCCCTTCTAAAAATATATACACAGAACAAATACAATAGAACCTTGCTAAGTTGCAGTGTCTCAGAGACCCATGATGAATTAGCAACTAAGTGAACAAAAATATCCAGGAGAGCAAATCACAAAACATACTTTGCTGATTGAGCAAGTATAGTTTTAATTATTTATGTTAATACTTCTAAGCATACTATTAAATGTTGTGTGGGTGATTTTGTCACAGTAATGAAGTCATCATTAAGATGAGACCTCACCAGATCTCTCTATTAAATCTATTCTAAAAAGTGGGCAGATCAACCTTTTTTGTGGGGATTAGTGAAATGCAAAGAAGCAAGGTTCTAGTGTAGCATGTTTTACCTCTGCTGCAACAGCTCTTTTAATACACTCCTGGTAATTATCTTTGCTCTTTTTATTTAGCTCCTCCAGTTGTACTTTTTCATTGGCAAATTTATTACTGTGAAGTAAAATAAAATAAAATAAAAATGAAGATGTCAAAAAGAATACTGGGATGCCATCTACATTTGAACTATATTCCAAAAACTCTACAACAGACATTTGTTTCCTCTTCTTCAAAAATATGCATCACTGATAACATTATGTACATTACATGTAGACATGGATATTGGACTAATTATAGGACAGTGCTAACTCATCTTAAATATGGTGGGGCAGATACACTTACTATGAATAATTCTAAACCTACCACTTGTAGACTAAGAAACTAAGGACTAGTCTACACTGGCAATTCTAAAGTTCTCCCAGTGCTCTAAAAAAAACACCTCAACGATGGGCATAGCTCCCAGCGCTGGTGCACTGTCTACACTGGAGCTTTACAGCCCTGAAACTTGCTGCGCTCGGGGGGTGTTTTTTTACACCCTGAGTGAGAAAGTTGCAGTGCAGTAAATTGCCAGTGTAGACAAGCCCTGAGAGCAAGGCTACAGGATTGCTATAACTAGAACCAGTATGTGAGCTCCCCCTGCTGAACTACAGCAGCACTTAATTTCCCACAGCTGCTTTTCTATCAATGCTAATGCTGTTTCAGAGGAAGAGACAGGCTGACCAAATGCAGAATGAGAAAGGTGACCAAGACATGGTGTGGAGGAGAGATTTTTATTTTCCAGCTTCTAAAAGGAAAGTAGTTGAGCGAGTATGAAAGAGAGCTGCAGAGATATAAATGCAACACACGCACATACGTACAGATACATATGGTGGTGATATGCATTTGATAATCTGTGGAATCAACCCAAGTTGATTTCATAGATTTATATATTCTAAACCCGGAAAAGACCACTCTGATCATCTGGTCTGACATATTGCACAATACAGGCAATAGAACTTCCTTGAATTATTTCCTCTTTGAACTAGAGCATATCTTAAAGATCCAATCTTGATTAAAAAATTCCCAGCGAGGGAGAGTGCACCACAACCCTATTAAGATGTTCCAGCAGTTAATTACCTAACTGTTTTGTTTGTTTGTTTTTTAAAGCACCTTATTTCTAGTCTGAATTTGTCCAGCTTCAACTTCCTGCTGTTGGATCTTGTTATACTTTTCCCTGAGAAATTGAAAAGGCCTCTATTATCAAACTTCTGTTCCCCCTGTATGTACTTATAGACAGTAATCAAGTCACCTCTTAACCTTAATTTTGGTATGGTAAATAGATTAACTCCTTCAGTCTTTTGCTATAAAGCATATTTTCCAATCATTTAATCATTTTTGCAGCTCTTCTCTGAAACCTCTTCAGTTTTTTTTTTTTTTTTTTTAGCATTCTTCTTGAATTGTGGACATAATATTCCAGCAGCAGTTGCACCAGTGCTAAATATAGGGTAATATAACCTCTCTACTCCTACTGAACGTTCCCCTGTTTATACACCCAAGTATCATATTAGCCTTTCTGGCCACAGCATCACTCTGGGAGCTCATGTTCAGCTGATGATTTATTGTGACCTTCAAGTCATTTTTAGAATCACTGTTCCCAGAACAGAGTCCTCCATCCTGTAAGAAGGCCTGCATTTTTGTTCCTAGATATAAGAGTTTACATTTATTGATTTATCATGGCACCTTTAATTGCTTCACCTGCCCTCTAATCAATCTCCCCTTACGAGTACTACTGATATTCTAAATTCTGCACAGATTCAGTAGCCACACTTCTAGACATCAAGAATTTTTGGGGAAAGAGTAAAACATTTTTGTAACAAGAAGTTATAGAACAACTCAAGTGAAAGGTTTAAGGTCTAAGATCTCTTGATCATCAAGACTATAAATAAGATAGTGTGTCCTTCTTGGTGGTATAAGGCACTTCTTTCTAGCCCTGCTGCTGCATATTCTAAATTATGAGAAAATCCATTTAAAAAGTGTTTAAGAAGAGCAACAACCATAATGTCCCTAAGTATCTAGTATTTAGGTGATTTTCAGTAAAGCATGCTACTACAGTTTAGTTTTTTTTTAAAAAAAAAAGTAAGTTAGGTATTTTGCTTATTCTCAAAATAAGCCACTACCTATCAACTCAAATCTGATATTCATGATTCTTTATTATATCTAGTACAACAGACAACAGTGTTAGGATAAGAACACCAACCAATTAAGATATGTCAATAGTGCTTAGTGATGCAAGAATTGATTAAAAAAAAATTACCTGATCTCCAGGAATTTATCCAAATACACTGTATATTGCTTGTCCTTCTCATCAATGTTCCTCAAGTATCTACATGCATTATAAAAAAGGAAATCTATTAAGTCTGGCTTGAAAAATGTTTATTCAGCAACCACAATACAGTCTTCTATAACCTTAGTTGCACAAATACAGTTGACAAATAAGTCTATGCATTTGATTTATAGTTTTGTAGGTAGTTCATTTAGGATTTAATCTCTTAGTCCCACAAATTTGTTTTCTGCTAGATCAGCACTGTGAATTTGTAATTTGAATGTTATTTAAGATTATTTCAAGATGTGACCCAACCCATCTAGCAAGACAAAAGAAGGGTTAATTGATAAATATGCAAAAAGAAAACATCGCAAAAAATCCAAGGTTCAAAGTCTCCTGAGGTTGGTGGTCTACGTAAATAGAGAACAATAAAATTACAGGAAGATGTCAAAGCCAATCAGGGATATATCACTAAACCAGTGTCAATATACGTTTTGCAAGTTAAAAGAAAGCAATATTGAATGTGTTTACCTGCAAAAAAAAAAAAAAAAAAAAAGCAAGCATGTTTAAGCAGAAATGTATCTACCTTAATGAAAATTCAGTGATCCAACACCTACCTGAAAGACGTCTAAAAACCAGATGACTCAGTCAGTATTTATGAAGTGTTAAGACGATTGTTGGAAAGCATAATGAATTATTATAATACCACAACCAACCCTGAACAACTCATCCAATACATCACTAGTTTGAAAATTTCTTATTTGCTACTATTGCCAGTGCTCACTGAGTAGGGTGGATGGAGAGGAGTTGATTTAGTTAATGCCCTCTCATCCACAGCCAGAGAGCCCTGTTGCCAAAAAACCTCATAGCATGGGAATGATAGGAGACCCATGTAAGGGATGTGCACCCTTAATAATAAGGATCCCAATTCCATTGAGATTCTTTCAGGCTTCTGTTTTATAGGCCAGGATAAAAACACAGTAGGCATAAGGAAACACTTGTAGTTTCACACTGAATTGCAAAATCACTACTTCTGAATCTAATATCAAAACTACATGCTAATTAGATGCAACGATGGCATGAAGTCAGGTGTAACTATATCAAGAAATGGCAGAATCAAAACAGAAGGAAATCAATGTTATCTTTGGATTGCCCCAGAAATGTTCTGTTGCATGGCACAATGAACACAGAAAGTGAATGTGAAGTGTGAGCTAGAGCTGGGATCTGGCTGAGATGACTGTGTAGCGGGAATGGAGGAGGAGCACAGGAGTTGAGGGAATAGAATATGGACTCAGTGATGGTGAGGGAAGAGAGAAAAAGTTCAAAAGCATTGGAAAATTAGGGGGTGCTCAAGGAAGTGCAAAGGAAAAACACAATACTGAAGATGGTAGTCTGAGATGGGAAACAAGGTATTATATAACCTGGTTATGTAAATTATTCTGCACGCAGACCTACCAATATCAGTAGGGCTAATCGCAGAATAAGGTATGTGACTTTTAAGGGTGTCACACCCTAAGAAAACAAGTCTGGTCGCATGTATTCTAACTCCATACCTATTACCCAGCTATCAACCATCACCAATTTTGTAGATTTTTATCATCAGAACAATAATATAAATTATTCTACCATTCAGTTGTAATATACAGAATCAATATCTAAGGTTTATTTCTAGCCAACTAATATTTCAAGTATTTATATTGCTGCTCCCAGTTCTAAAATCATGCAAACAAAAAGTAATGTGCATCAGTTTTTAAAAGGGTCCCTTACATCTCATTGGTATCTGCAAGCTTTTTGGATGTATTCTTTGTTGCTTTTAATTTCTCTTGGTTTTCTTTTTTTTCTTGTTGCCATTTCTTAACTTCCATTTCTAAATCTTGGTGAAACCAATCCAGTTCTCTTTGTGTAATCTGGAGGCAGAAAATATTTAAGAAAATGTAGCTTCTTAAAAACATTTCTTTTAAAAATTACTAGAGTAAATTGTGGGGATTTTTTTCGATTGATACACCTCCTAGCAAATGCATCCTGATTAGAACACGTGTTCCAGCCAGTGTTTGATTCACATTCAGATGAAAATAAACAGGGCTACTCAGAACAAGTGAAAAACGCATTCTGTTGTTAAATCTAAGCTTTATTGTGATGATTACCACTTACATCTCAAATGCATTATTGATCAATAAGCTATCTAAAGCTAAGAGGGTTTTTTAAATAATTCCAATTGCTCTTTATCTGTTACCCTACATTGGGGTGTGCGTAAAAATTTTACCTTATTTTCTTCAACTCTTTTTTTTAACTGCTCTTCTAAAACACTCGTCTCATCTGAACTTCGGGACTGTAACTGTTCGTATTTTTCCTTTGCTTCCTTAAGTTGCTCTTGTAATACTTGATGCTCTTTTTCCATACGTAAAATATCTCCCTGAAATTTAGGTTATGAAAGAACTTTTGTTATAGAACTCAGTATCCTAGAGTAACAACATGAGTCCACAATACATTAATAGGAAAAGATTAATGTGAACTATGGTCCAAGATCTTAGAGAACTTTGTTGATAAAATGTTTAAAAGATTTTGAATTCAACTCAGGAAACAAATACTGATTCAGCACTGAACTAGCATGAACATCTGGAAGGTCTGTTCCCCCCTTGATGTGGGTTTAAAACTGCCATTTAACATTACAGGGAGTTAGATACTCCTATCAACTTGATTCTTCTATATCCCAGAATGGAGGGATGTAATCATGCTCAGAATTGTTGGAAAGGAAGAATTACAAAATTCACCACTGAAATGGACTCTAATGGTTGGGTAACCAGAGAACCTGAGTTCCAAAACTGCCACTTCTTTTTCATTTAAACTCTATGAATCTGACACTATGACATACTAAAAAGCAGGTCCTAACAGTATGGATGGGGGGGGGGTACCAAACAAACCCCAAAGGTCACTAAAATTCTCTGTCATTTTCAGCCAGATTCACTACTAAACTTTTGGGGGATGCTTTTTATCTCAAGCTCCTCTTGATCTATATAAACGGAAAGTTTTAATAGTTTTGAAGTAGTTTTGGTGATTTAAGCACTCGTCCCACAAACAAAAAAAATCCCATAATCATAGATTTTTAAGTTTTACTACTAAGTGACTAATTTGTTGAGTTTTACTAGCGAGATACTAAATTAAATTACACTGTGCACTTCTCGTTGGGACCTTAACCCTTCCTTATCTAATTAGCAAAGACTTTCAAAATATTTGCTAAATAAAAATACATGTACTTACTTGTTGAGTTTCAAATGGATAAAAAGGCATGGTATTAGCATCCCTATCTGCTAATTCCTGATTTACCTAGAATTCAAAAAACCACTAGTTATTTAAATAAAAAAAAAATTATATCCCATCTACACTTGCAACCAGTCCCTTAAAAGTTTTGTAGTGTAGATGGGCCTAACTTAAAGCCACATTAACACCTCTCTTAGATCATGAGTAGTTCCCATTTACCAGACTTGAAGGAACCATCTTGAGGATAACAATATTGTAAATGAGTTCCCTAAAATGGTTGCATGTGTAAGTGAATGCAGGATATTTGGTTGAACTTTCTCCACTCTCAGGTCAACAGACAGACAGATATTCATGTTATGTTTAAAGAGCAACCCCTTCCCTCAGATTCCTTAAAAAGAAGCTTGAGTGAGCAAGCAGAGTTTCTCCGAAAGCTCAGGGCAGGATTTTCAAAAGTGTTTATGACTGGCCTCCAGCTTTTACTGAAGACAGAGGGAGTTTTACCATGGACTTTGATGAGAACAGAGTTAGGCCAACACTGAATGCTTTGAAAATATCACTCTCAGAGTTCAAAAAACAAATTATTACCATGAATAATATGAAATGCCCGAAAATACAGCTTAATTATAAATTTGCATTTGATAATCTGTAGCACAGACAGCTCTAAAAAAGTTAGCCTCACTAGGGACAGTGGCCATAATGGAATTCAACATCAGCAAGCTATAAAAATTGTTATATTACTTTAATAGTACTTTATTAATCTGACACTGGACTTCAAACATTGCCTGTTCCACTAATGAGGTGATGTTTCCAGGTGAGATGTCTATTACTTGAAGTAGTTTCCGACATGCAAATTTTATGTGGAAGTTTTTTTTTTTCAAATGCCTTATTTGAAGCAACAAATGTTTGGGTTTTCTTTTCTTTGTTTTATCTCCATTAACTTTCAGAGTCCCTAAGAAATCCCTAATACTGAGACAACAGTTACTAAAAGTATGGTGCAGTTGCATTTCCCACCGTATCAAAGTCTTAAAAGTTTACTTCTGCTGATCTTGCAATGACTTAAATATGGCACCACTGAAAAAATATATAAATATTAGGCACACGAGGGGTTCTTTTTTGTAAGTGTTTCATTATATGCAGGTGTTAGTTTGAAAACTGTTTTCCAAATGGAAAAACAAGGGAGAACAATCTGATTTTCTTCCCTTTGGTTTGAAGAGAAATGAAGGCACATTTTTATTTAATTTATTTACGAAAAATAGGCAAACCCAAAATTTGTATAATACCTTCTCATTCCTATACAAATATCTGCCTTTTTGCACTAACATAACCAACTGATATAAATATAATTGTGAAAACATTATTGAAGAGGTGCTGAGGAGCCATAAAGGGGCCAATCCCGCAAACACTTAGCTTAAAGTACAATGCTTGTTAGTATCTGCAGGACTGGATCCCAAAACAGTAAGTCAAATTTAGTTTTAGCTGTATTTTATAAAATAGTTTAAAATACATACACATTTAAATTGTCATCTTATGTTAATGTACAGTAAATTCAAGATTTCAGAATATCTATGTAATTACTAGTCCACTGTGAGCTAACATCTCATTTACTACGTATCAATTTAAACAACCACTGAAATAAAAAAACAAGTTAAAGAACAAGAACCTTCCCCAACCTATAAGATAAATTTTATACTGACTTGTGTAACTCCTCCCCTTTAGTGTAAATTTTAGGCATAAAAAAAACCTCGATGTCCCTTTAAACTATTAAAGGGACAAATGTGAATGAGCTGCAAAAAGTGGTTGTGTCTGCACTGACAGCCCTAGAGAATTAAGTGTTCTATTTATCAAGTAATAACAGGAAAGGAAATTTAATGCATTACTAGTCAAAGATCCTTAAAAGATTCTCTTCCTTTTAATTTCTTACCTGAATAGCTATCATCCTTGTAAGTGGAATGCTTTTCACTACTGGTATATTTTTATTCTCAAATTCCATCTTAACAGCAGATATATCATATTTTTTAACTTCCTTAATATTGCTCATACCCTGGTCAAGATTATCTTCGTAAGAGCTGTAGTCTGACTTCACCAATACATACTGAGGGTCCTGGTATGTTTGTATTTGACTTGGTATATGATTGCCAGATATGTACTCTCTGTCTGATATTATTGTTTTATCAATATCAAGAGGAGCTTCAGAATCAGCATATATATAACTAGGTTGCCCAGTAACATCTGGAATAGGAGGTAATTGAGAAATCATTGAGAACGTTCTTTCATTTTCATAACCTGAGGAAACCTTAGTCAGAGGTATATCATGATTATCAGAAATAGAGGAGTGCAGCAATACATTTGAAAAAGATAGTGATTCTTCTATGGTATCAATACTCTGACTAGGGAGAGAATGCATTGAAATATAAGAAATATGTGAGGAATATCCCATGACTGAATAATCTGGAGTTTCACAGTTTTCTACTGTAGTATTAGTAGAAATTGGCATATAAGGTTTAATATAAGACACTGGTTTGAATTCTTTAGCAGCTGGGTTTAACTGTAGTTTGCTCTTGGAATTTCCATGAATATTTTGACAGGCTATGTGATTTTCCTCTTCACTTCTAGTATCTTCCTCAGTCTCTGTATTTTCCTTAAGCAGAACGGCATGCTTCATCAAGCCAATAAGATCATTCATCATAACAAAATGAAGGGATTCCAGAAGGAAAGGTTTCAGACCACCTGCATCTTCCACAATCTTACGAGCTTCTGCAGGGAAATGTTCATATTCTCCAACTAACAATTTATCATCAATTTCCATGGGACCATGTTCCTCCAAGATCTGAGAGAAATATCTTGAAAAAAACCAAACAGTTATACTCATTAATCCAAGCATTTTTCATTTCACTTTTTAGTCATACTTGATATTTACATTAATGTTTTAACAGTAATTTCTACAAAGACAAATAGCATTAGTAATGTATTAAGAAACTTTTGAAATCAATTTTTTTTTCAGATCACTTATCTTAAGTGATCACTCTCCTTACAGTGTGTATGATAAACCCATTGTTTCATGTTCTCTGTGTGTGTGTATATAAATCTCTCCTCTGTTTTTTCCACCAAATGCATCCGATGAAGTGAGCTGTAGCTCACGAAAGCTTATGCTCTAATAAATTTGTTAGTCTCTAAGGTGCCACAAGTACTCCTTTTCTTTTTGCGAATACAGACTAACACGGCTGCTACTCTGAAACCTAGACAAAGTATCACTACAGAAAACATTGGGGTGATATTAAATAGAAACTAAGATAGCTATTTTAAGTAAGGCCAAGTCAAGTGAACATGAAAGGGAGAACAATGAAAATAAACCTTATGAAATGAAAACATGTAGGAAATACAGGATTCTCTAAGATTTCTGATGGAGTGTTATACAAGTTAGGTACCTTCAATGAAACACGTCAGTGAGGAATATGCTGATTAAAGGACATTTTGTCATTTTTTAAAGAATAAAACCGCTCTCACTACTTCACCAAACACCAACAAAAAGCTCCCATCCACACTCCCAACACTATGCAGAAATAATACAGCTAAGGCAGTAACTGTAATCACTAGAGAAAGATCTGAGTGTGTGTCTAATGTTTCAACTTGTGCACGACAGTAATTTCTCTACAATAGCCTGCAAAGTTCCACTGCTCAGAATAGAAACTAAAAAACAGAACCACAACACAGTATTCAGCTATTCAGCAAATAAACTCCAGACTAGAGACACTGGGGGTAATCTACATTTGTGGGTAAAGTAGACAAAACACACACTGTCCAATAAATTAGACTTACAATTTGATGTTATCATTGAATTAGAGGTTCTAACTCTAAATTTTTTTATAATTTGATTGTGGCAATGAGCTATTAAGACAAAGACACCCATCTTTAAAACTGGTCATTCTGAGTTACCCTCCCTAGACACCCTAAACACAAACCATCTCTCTACCATCACCACTGCTCTGTTGTGGGTGTTTTGTGTTGTTTTAAAGAACCTACTGCTTTTACTTAACTTTTAAGGTTACCCTCCCAAAAAATTACTGAAAAATGTTCTTTTTTAGGGGTTTGGTTTCCTCTGAGCATTTAACAGCAATTTGTAGACAGTCATTTTATTGTTTCACCTGTCCATGGAGATCTTTAACACAGCAATAGAAAAGATAAAACAACATTTAGAATTTATGGAAATGTTACTAACAAACCACAAAATTTGTCAGGACAACTCAAGGGGGAGGGTGCAATAACAAAACTAGCTGAAAATATATTTTTTGCAAATTGGCTAGATTTCAAGTTGACAACATCAGTGTGAGACATAGTCAACTAATCTTACTGTAGTTTTAATTTCTGCTGGAAATACTAAATAAGGAAAGAGTGTGTCCATTCCGATCCCTGTGAATTATTCCTTGATAACACAGCTGCCATTTTTATAGTAAAGCAAATTAGATTTAAATTTAAGTTCGTGTGCCAACAACAGAGACAGACATCTCAGGAAATTAGTAATAGTATCAAAATCTTCCATGTCTAAGTCACTTGTTCAGTCTTAACCAAGGGTTCACAGAAACATGGTGGAATAGTAGTCATGACTGGACTACAAGTATTGAAGGGTATGTGCTGTTTAGGAAAGACAGAAACAAAGGTAAAGGTGGTGGAGTAGCATTGTATATCAATGATGAGGTAGAATGTAAAGAAATAAGAAGCGATGCAATGGATAAGACAGAGTCCATCTGGGCAAAAATTACATTGGGGAAGATAACTAGTAATGACTCTCCTACGATAGTGCTTGGGGTGTGCTATAGACCTCCGAGATCTAATTTGGATATGGATAGAGCCCTTTTTAATGTTTTTAATAAAGTAAATACTAATGGAAACTGCGTGATCATGGGAGACTTTAACTTCCCAGATATAGACTGGAGGACCAGTGCTAGTAATAATAATAGGGCTCAGATTTTCCTAGATGCGATAGCTGATGGATTCCTTCATCAAGTAGTTGCTGAACCGACTAGAGGGGATGCCATTTTAGATTTAATTTTGGTGAGTAGCGAGGACCCCATAGAAGAAATGGTTGTAGGGGATAATCTTGGCTCAAGTGATCATGAGCTAATTCAGTTCAAACTGAACGGAAGAATTAACAAAAATAAATCTGCAACTAGAGTTTTTGATTTCAAAAGGGCTGACTTTCAAAAATTAAGGAAATTAGTTAGGGATTGGACTGAAGAACTTATGGATCTAAAGGTAGAGGAGGCCTGGGATTACTTTAAATCAAAGCTGCAGAACCTATCAGAAGCCTGTATCCCAAGAAAGGGGAAAAAATTCATAGGAAGGAATTGTAGACCAAGCTAGATGAGCAAGCATCTTAGAGAGGTGATTAAGAAAAAGCAGAAAGCATACAGGGAGTGGAAGATGGGAGGGATCAGCAAGGAAAGCTACCTTATTGAGGTCAGAACATGTAGGGATAAAGTGAGTCAGGCTAAAAGTCGAGTAGAGTTGGACCTTGCAAAAGGAATTAAAACCAACAGTAAAAGGTTCTATAGCCATATAAATAAGAAGAAAACTAAGAAAGAAGAAGTGTGGCCGCTAAACATTGAGGATGGAGTGGAGGTTGAAGATAATCTAGGCATGGCCCAATATCTAAACAAATACTTTGCCTCAGTCTTTAATAAGGCTAAAGAGGATCTTAGGGATAATGGTAGTATGACAAATGGGAATGAGGATATGGAGGTAGATATTACCATATCTGAGGTAGAAGCGAAACTCAAACAGCTTAATGGGACTAAATCGGGGGGCCCAGATAATCTTCATCCAAGAATATTAAAGGAATTGGCACCTGAAATTGCAAGCCCATTAGCAAGAATTTTTAATGAATCTGTAAACTCAGGAGTAGTACCGAATGATTGGAGAATTGCTAATATAGTTCCTATTTTTAAGAAAGGAAAAAAAAGTGATCCGGGTAACTACAGGCCAGTTAGTTTGACATCTGTAGTATGCAAGGTCCTGGAAAAAATTTTGAAGGAGAAAGTAGTTAAGGACATTGAAGTCAATGGTAAATGGGACAAAATACAACATGGTTTTACAAAAGGTAGATCATGCCAAACCAACCTAATCTCCTTTTTTGAAAAAGTAACAGATTTTTTAGATATAGGAAATGCAGTGGATCTAATTTACCTAGATTTCAGTAAGGCATTTGATACCATGCCACATGGGGAATTATTAGTTAAATTGGAGAAGATGGGGATCAATATGAACATCAAAAGGTGGATAAGGAATTGGTTAAAGGGGAGACTGCAACGGGTCCTACTGAAAGGCGAACTGTCAGGTTGGAGGGAGATTACCAGTGGAGTTCCTCAGGGATCGGTTTTGGGACCAATCTTATTTAATCTTTTTATTACTGACCTTGCACAAAAAGTGGGAGTGTGCTAATAAAGTTTGCAGATGATACAAAGCTGGGAGATATTGCCAATTCGGAGAAGGATCGGGATATTATACAGGAGGATCTGGATGACCTTGTAAATTGGAGTAATAGTAATAGGATGAAATTTAATAGTGAGAAGTGTAAGGTTATGCATTTAGGGATTAATAACAAGAATTTTAGTTATAAGTTGGGGACGCATCAATTAGAAGTAACGGAAGAGGAGAAGGACCTTGGAGTATTGGTTGATCATAGGATGACTATGAGCTGCCAATGTGATATGGCTGTGAAAAAAGCTAATGTGGTTTTGGGATGCATCAGGAGAGGCATTTCCAGTAGAGATAAGGAGGTTTTAGTACCATTATACAAGGCACTGGTGAGACCTCACCTAGAATACTGTGTGCAGTTCTGGTCTCCCATGTTTAAAAAGGATGAATTCAAACTGGAGCAGGTACAGAGAAGGGCTACTAGGATGATCCGAGGAATGGAAAACTTGTCTTATGAAAGGAGACTTAAGGAGCTTGGCTTGTTTAGCCTAACTAAAAGAAGGTTGAGGGGAGATATGATTGCTCTCTATAAATATATTAGAGGGATAAATACAGGAGAGGGAGAGGAATTACTTCAGCTCAGCACCAATGTGGACACAAGAACAAATGGGTATAAACTGGCCACCAGGAAGTTTAGACTTGAAATTAGACGAAGGTTTCTAACCATCAGAGGAGTGAAGTTTTGGAATAGCCTTCCAAGGGAAGCAGTGGGGGCAAAAGATCGATCTGGTTTTAAGATTCTACTTGATAAGTTTATGGAGGAGATGGTATGATGGGATAATGTGATTTTGGTAAGTAACTGATCTTTAAATATTCAGGGTAAATAGGACTAATCCCCTGAGATGGGATATTAGATGGATGGGATCCCAGTTACCCAGGAAAGAATTTTCTGTAGTATCTGGCTGGTGAATCTTGCCCATATGCTCAGGGTTTAGCTGATGGCCATATTTGGGGTCCAGAAGGAATTTTCCTCCAGGGCAGATTGGAGAGGCCCTGGAGGTTTTTCGCCTTCCTCTGTAGCATGGGGCCACTTGAGGAAGGCTTCTCTGCTCCTTGAAGTCTTTAAACCACGATTTGAGGACTTCAATAGCTCAGACATAGGTGAGGTTTTTCGTAGGAGTGGGTGGGTGAGATTCTGTGGCTGCGCTGTGCAGGAGGTCGGACTAGATGATCAGAATGGTCCCTTTTGACCTTAGTGTCTATGAATCTATGAAATCAAGTATTACCAACTGCCAGCTATCCCATGGCCTCTGTGAAATAAAACTGGTCATCTCTGTTCAGTTCCCAGCAGACTGATGTCCACATCAAACCCAATACCACCACAATTTTTACATAGAGACCTTTTAACTCAAAGTTGAAGCATATTAGAGGAAGAGGATGTTAGAACAGATGCTATTATCAGCAAAACAGTTCAATTCTGCCTCAAAGGCTGTCAATCTCCCAGGAACAACCTCCACCTTTCCTCTGATGGAATTTCTTGTTCCCTTTCAGCATAAATCAGCATTTATTTGTATTCTTCAAAAGTCTGAGGTATTAGCTATTATCAATTACACTCTAAATTTAGATTTTAGGATGTTTTATTCATGTCTACCGGTTCAGCATTTCTTCCTTCAGAAAATACTGTAGATTAAATCTCAAATGGATGATGCAGAATTTATCTTCATATAAGCTGGAAAATTCACCCAATTATTTTTTTCTTTAAAAAAAAAAAGGACAAATATTTGAAATGACTGAACAGAGAATTTTACACCTACTCATATAAACTTTCACATGTTGGGTCTGGGTTATTATCCAAAAGTCTCTGATAATTGTTACTGTCTGAAACATTGTCATACAGAGCTTCAAATTCTTCCACTTGATCACGAAGATATTCTGGAATTATGAAAGGCTCACCAGGATTCATAAAACTTCTGTTGGGAAGAGAAATCTTATGATTTAAACAAAACAAAAAACAGACCTTGGTTTACTGGACTCATCCAATTGACTAATGCACAGGACCCAAGATCATTTGATTAAACTAATTTTAAAATTTTTAATAGTAATGTTAAGAGTCACTTTGTACCTCTAAGCAACACCCTGAGAGTCTGAATTTCTTGGTGTCAGCATTCTTTTTTTTTTAGGCTAACTACAAAGCCTTTGTAACGATTTTTTTTACCCTTAAATTACTTATAAGTACCCTCAACTCAACTTTCATCTTAATACATTTTTTGGTCTGATATCTGTTTACGGTATAAATCCTTCCTGGCAGGGACTGTATCTTTTCCTCGTAGTGTAAAACAGCACACTCTGGGGTGCTATACAAAAACAATAATAAAGCTGCTGCTGGTACTCACAATGTATTTTCTTCGGGAAATATATTGTCTTCTTCTCGGGTTGCTGCACCAACCCCACCAGATAGTACTAAAATAGGCTAAATTAAAAAAAATTACAATTTTTTACTTTGCCACAGTATATAAAATTCAAGTATCTACAAGATAGTGATCCACCATCAGGAATGTAAGTGACTTATTTATATCAAATCCTGTTTTAGTTTGACATGTATTCAGATGCCCTATAATGAATTATGAAATTTGACCACTGTGATTATAACAAAAGCTAGAGGACTCTGATTAAGCCTGCCCAAAAATCCTTCCAGAATTAAATGATCGTCTGTTCTTCAGAACTAGTTGTAGAGAGCAGGAAAGGGACATTAAACCCCAAATGACTTTTCACTTTTTGTTCATCTAAATCCTATGACATCTTTCTATCTTTTCATTAACTCTCAAATGTAATCTATGGTCCCTATTCTACAAATATTTAGGCACTTAATTTCATGCATTAGGAAAATTCCCACTGAAGTTTTTAGAGGGTAGGGACCAAAATATTTATTGATTTATATTCTGTGCCTCAACGGGCTTTTTCTGTTAACCTGCTCCTTTACATTTGTTACCTTTTAAGTTAAATAATTTTACCTACGTTTTTCATTCACTCCTAAGTTTCATTTTTTTTGCTTTGTCATTAAGAACAATTTTCATTAACTTCACATATCTATAACTTTAGATAACCCTATCTAATACTAATAATAAGTGAAAGATTTTTAACTTTTATTTTACTATAGTTTCAAAGTCAGCTGAAAACAAAGAAAATTCTTTTTGAGGCTCCTTCTTAGCAATGTATCCTCACTAAATTCAGGCCCTGAAAAGCAGAACTACGGACCGATAGGTAACAGCTTCCACATCACAGAAGTCAGAAACAGGACATTATTCCTTAGTTATCTATTAACCAATATTTGACAGGGTATCTAGTAATGGATTTGTTTTTTCCCCCTGAGGTTTTAAGGGCCTACTTTCTGCTTTTTCAGTTATTAATATGTCCCATAAACACAATCAGAAGAACAAGAGGAAGACTTTCCCTATGTAAATATTGTTACAGATACACCTTCTCACAACGGGATCTTCCTCCCAGTCCCAGTCATATTCACCTTGTTGATTATGATACATGAAGTTGCTGGACTGATAAAAAGCTCCTGTGCCAAATCTGATTTGTATTTCCAGTGTGAACTGGAGCCAAAAAGTCTATTTCAGCACCCAAGTAATCACAGTAGATTGTGTTCTCTATCTCTACGGTACTGAATTCCTCCTCCCCTTCCCCCTCACTCCTGTATTGAAGTGTGTATCAGTACACTGCAAGGAAATTGTTGGAAATGCTGATGTGGTCAGAACCATAGTTGTTTGTGAAACTATAACTATATTGCCTTTTGCTTTCTGTTACTACAAATTTTGAATACTACTTTAATTGCTACTTACAACATTAACCGTACCTTCATATTTTCTATCTAGGGACTTCTCTTTAACTTAACTTCAAGAATATTTCTCAACATGCTGTTTTGGAAAATACCCAGTTTTAGATTTTTAAATACTTCAAATTCCAATTTTTAGTAAAAAATGCTTATTTCTATTCAATACAATTATTACATACCCTTGATTCTTTTGTCTTCTTCTTCCTATTTTTGTTTTTAACTTTGATACCATTAGTCTAAAACAGAAATATAAAGTCAATAGCTACTCATTAAGGAGAAGTTACCATGTGTTTCTTACACTAATACACACAGTTCTTCAATTAAAACTCTATTGTTTGGAATAATAATTTACAGAGTATAACAAGCAGTGGTTTGGGGGTTTTTTCAGTTCTGGAAACCCACATGGAAAAATCATTTGGCAAGTCTTGTATTTAGACTGTTCCACTCACATGAATTCTGCGTTTTCCTCATTCTCCACTTTTATTATAGGGAACATGGGTTTTAAAAAGAGAATTGACAATTTTTCTGTTTCTGCTCCTTGTTCCCCACATGAAGCAACGATTCTGTTCTGTGACAACTTCTGTAACAGTACACTGTGATGTCACAAACACCACAACTTCATGTAGAGAATAAGCATCAGAAAGAGGGCAACTGTTGACCATCTTGTTCACATGAAACATACCTCTATGTGATAAGTGAGGGAGGGAATTAGGAATTATCTTCACATATTGTTAACAGGGACTGTGAACTGAACTGACTGAAAGATTATTTCCTCTCCAATTTTTTTCTAATAAGGTATATCTTCTCAATTTATGTTTAACATTGACGTTTAATTTCCAACAATTATTTGTGGCAAACTGTAGTGATCTTATGTCATTAGCTTACTTTGGTATATAAATAATACACCAAAAACACAAATATTTTAATACAACAACATTTACATTTCCCTGAAACTGGAAGATAGCACATCGTTCCACATTCCATTGACAACTGCATTCATTAACCTTGTCAAAACACCCATTCTGTGTATCAAAAGTCAACTGTATTGCATAGGTGGAGTAATTAGCAAGCAGAAAAGACAAATTTTCAATCAGAATGCTTCAAACACATGAGCACCATTGACAAATGCAGATTCTGTTATTTCACTTGGCAGAAAGATATAACTAAAGTGGTATGGTAGCAAACCAGTAAGATACGATTCAGAATGATGGACAGCAAAGAAGGCTTTAAGTATTTTTTTAAAATCATAGTTGTACTCTGAAAAGTGACTGTAAAAATGTCAACGTGTAGTTCTCAGTTTGTCTCAAATGGCCTGAGCAAATATGCTGAGGTTCTTAATAAAAATAATTTTTGCAATTACTAGTCTTGCAAGCTCAACTTACGATCTGATAGTCAAGTTGGCTTCTTTTCCTGTCACTTACCATTTTGAAGTGTATAATACATGAAGTGGTCAGAGTTAATGCTGGTTGTTGTCAATGTTACTACAAATAACACACATGCAAAAAGACCCCGAGTTCAATTTCGGATTCAAAGCTGGCAGTTAGAAAGAAAAAAAAACAAAAACAAAAAAGAAACAAAAATCCAACAACTGTCTTTTACCCGTAAAGTGGTAAATTTATCTGACCCACCAGCACCATGTTATTTTTACAGTCATACTTTTCACATCAAAACTACGCATTAGTATTAAGTACTGTTTCTAAAGCCTAGCAAAACACATAAATAAATAAATAAAGTGTGTGTGTGTGGGGGGGAGAATTACATTTGCCAAGTCACATTTTTCCTTGTAAAACAAAGTCATAGATAGCTGGATTCTTCCCCACCCCCAATAAAGAGAAAACAGAAGAAAAGTTGTTTGGCCAAAATGCAAGCAAATGCAATGCGGTGCTGAAAGATTTAAAAAAAGAAAAAGAAAGAAAGAAAGAAAACAAAAGTTCTTTGTTCACTTTGTTAAGGCTTTAAACTCACCTTCCACCCCAACCCGCCACCCCAGTCTCCCCAATTCCTGTTAAAGTTTTTTTATGCTTGTTTTTTAAATTACAAATATTGGGGTCTTGCTTCGATCAATTATGAATGGAGAACTATAGATGTCATCACAGTGACAAAAGACTAAAACCTGAGCAAATGAAAGAGAAAAGGAACATTAGCCTGACTGTTTCACAGTTTTGTTAATACCTATTTAATTCAACCTCCTGCTGGACACTTGGAGAAAATCTGACTATTCAAAGATTCCAAATCTCCCCCAACTCCATAATTGAGAGCTGAGAAAGCTCCCATACTTATTCTCCAGTCTTCTAAGGAAGACTCCTTCAAAAACCAAGGAAGATTTGATATTCACAATACTTCTCCTTTTTCTAACTGCAGATTGTTTTGTAAACCTTTCAGGCCTTCAAAACAAAACAAAAACTATAAGTATACAATTTTCACTTTCTATTTTGCAAGTCCCCTTAAAAAAACAGGAAGTGAGCATGCATCTTCATTATACTTTGTGTCCACTGTGATAGTTTACTGTTGAGCCTGTATTTATTCATTTTTCAATTAATGATTTAAAAAACTTACAGCGATATCTTCATTTTCCTGCTTCTTTAATATAATGCAAGGAACATCTATTGAAAGAAAAAATATTAAATTAATTAAAAAAAAGAAAGCTGTAAAGTAGTACACAAAATATTAGATTCTGTAAATTATGAGATTTTGGAGATAAAAAATTTTAATCTTTAAAATATCCCCCAGAATAAAAAAAGTTATTCTCTAAAATTCCATTTCTGCTAAGACACATGCACATGATTAGAGTTAAGCACTGGTTTTACTGTAACTATATATATAATTAAGGGTAAGCCCATGCATATGTCTTTGTAGGATTTGGACTTAAAAGTGGAACATGGTATCTCTCATTCTCACACAGCCTTGATAACTGCAGCAGATAAAAATTCTAAGTTCTCAACATATCAAAGTAAAACCTGTTGTACGCTGCATTTTGTATTTCCAATTTTTGAAATACATGGGTAAAATCTTTACATATGCATAACCAAACATTTTAATAACATTTATCATCAGGAATCAAAGTAATCCCTTAAAAATAGCTGTCCATAATTTAAAGCTACTACAGGACAGCATTACAATATAAATAATGCTAATTATTAGTTTCATTTGATTTAAATAACTGAACTGTACTGGTTGCATTCTTTTTCACATGCTCCTGCCTCTTTAGACTGTTCAGTCTTCAATATGGAACTCAGAAGATCCAATATGCAATTTATCGGAGAGGCTAATACTATCCCAAGATTGCATCATTTAAATTACAGTGTCACCACTTTCCTAGGATAATCCACAATAACACAGATGCAAAGTAAAGGCAGGCACAAGAGGGCACTTATAAAGGAAATAAGCTGTATACATTTACCCATTTTATCAAAGAATTCATCTAAAGCTTGATGCAGAGATGGAAATTTCTCTCTGTTATCCTCTAATAGCCATATTACACATCGAGTTTCCTTCAATGATGCTTCATAGAAACACTTAAGTATTTCATTATCTTCAAAGCTGGTCAACACACTGTCTAATTTACTGCCATACTTCTCATTCCATAGAAAGGTTATAAAGCTAAGGTCAAGCTCTTTAACTATATCTCCATAACGAGAGAAAAAGATCTTTGTGGCTTCCAAACCTGAAATGAAAAAAGTTAACATCAGTTAATAAATTCAATTCAGGACTTCAGTTATTCCAATTTAGGGCTGAGTGTTTCACATCTGCTACAGAACAGTTTGCTCCAAAACCAGATGTAATGTTGCCAAAATTGAAGATATATACTGTAGCCTTGAAAAGTGCAAACAATCAGAACAGGTTCCAAAAAATCAATTTTTTACTCTACTATCAATTTTATAAATGTGTCAATTGCCTGTCAAAGTGCAGGTAATGGAATCCAATTATTAAAATCTGATTTTATCCCATTTTTGGCATTTATTACATATCTTACTGCACTTTACTTGTAACATACACCCTACATTTTAATCAAACAATAAACCAATTAAAGCTCTATAGCAGGGCAACATTACCAAAAAAAGTTAGAAGCTAACTTCTTCAAACTGTAGTCAGCTAAACAGAAGATTAGCATTCCAATTTGTAAGGCCAAGATAATAAATAGTTGGTTACTTCGTAGAAAATGTTTAGATTTATGCCTATTTTATAGACTGTCTTCTCCTTCCTGGATTTTAAAGAGACAGATTCTTCACATCTGATCCTTTCCTACTGGCAAAGTCCCATACAACTCAGTTGCAAAGAGTCCAATATTTCAAATTAATGTATCTGCCATTTAAACCACCTTCATTTTAGGAACTTAATTATCTATAGACAGAACAGTGTTTAATTCTATGAAGTGCAATACTTAAAAGAGCAATGCTACTCTGGAAAGTGACTTAAAATGCCATTTGACTACTCAGATGTATCCTGTTTGCATTAAGAAAACATCTTACCACTTCAGTGACAGGTCTTTTATTGCTTTTGACAGCACTGCAGAGCCAAGTGGGGTTGCCTAGGTGTAACTGAGGGAAGAATTTCTGTTGCAGAATATATGATTGAGGATTACACCACAAGTCAGAAAGAACTTTAAGATCCTTGGTTGAGAATGCAGTGCTGGCTACTAGGGATCTTTTAGCCATCGTTTAATTTGAAAACTGAACAAATTCCATGTGAAACCAGAGATAAACATGATAGCATACTACAGACTTACTTTCCAATAAATGGAGAAAAAGAAAGGTGGAAAGCATGCTTAATTTTATAATTTCATCTGCAAATTAAGTCATCTTACAGTTATCTGAAATATGACCTACCAAAACTGTTAAGATCTTTTATCCACTCATGTAATTTGGGATCCACTTCTTCAAGCTCACTCAGCACATGGACAAAAATTCTTGTGTTTACTCTATTCTTCTTCTGAATTAAATGGCTTATGAGCTGCTCCATCACTTCATTTGATGTACTGCTACTTGTAGAACACACTCTGTAATCCTCCTCACTTATTACCCACCAAGAAAGTAGTTCACTTAGAAGTTTGGAAGTGTCATGTACACCAGTTTTTATCTGTTCAATGTTCTGCAAAATATGCTGCAGGACTCTATCACTAGCAAATAAGAACCTCTGAACAGAACCTATAACAAAATAAAGCAAGATTGTTATGTCAGTTTAGAACAACTTCAAAACAGAATCAACCCCAAAATATAGATCAACTTTATTACATTATTTTTTAAATGTTTATCATGTGAACTGGAACTCAAATTTGGCTACAAGGGGTTCTACTTGTACTTGGTATAGACTAACAGAATTTCTCATACTGGTAATTGAATTTTAGATGCGTAAGAAACTAATTTACAAAAGGCGCAAACCATACTTCCATAATTAATATTAGAAAGAAAATTTTAACTACCACCACATGGAATGCATATGCACCCTGGGTGCCTAGATGGAACTCTCCAGAGCAGCAGTGACCAGTGTGGATGCATGCATCTGAACATTATGTTTTAACAGTATATATGGAACCTTGGCCTTATCCCTGCCTGAAAGTCTTTGCAAAAGACAATGAAGAAAAGATGGGTGGCAAATGTGAGAACTACAGTCACTAGAAAGTAATCTTTCCTTCTCCTTCAAGAACTGTCTCTAACAGACTGCCACTTGAGAGACTGGCTAGCACTAACTACCTTCAAAGGAGAGGAATCTGAAGATAATGTTAAAAAAGACTGAAGTGCTCTCTCCCAAATTTGGGACCAGACCTACCCAAGTCTAACGTAATGGTTGTGTGCATGTATGAACTGAGCTCCAGATAGCAGCCTTACACATCTGTGATACATGTCTGAGACATGCTGGTGATGATCATTTAGACCTGTTGGAGAGTACCCTATGTAAGGATATTTCAGGACTGATTCAATAGGCCCACAGATTACCTCACAAATCCAAGAAAAGCAGACAGATCCACTGCTTAGGCAGACAAAACCACTGCTTACGCTGAGTTCTTAGAGCTAAGAACCAGGTTTCATTTGCATAAATACAAGATGCTACACCTCAGTGATCAGGTGGAAGGTAGCAGGCCAGTGAATTGACCATTTTCAGATAGGGTATGTCTACAGTGCAATGTAAGCGCAGGGCTCAAACTCAGGCCCAAGCCTAACCCCCTTCGGTCTACACACAAAGAGCGCTAATGCAGGGCTCAGAGCAGGATCCTAAGACCCTACAGGGGTGGAGGATCAGAGCCTGAACCAAGCTTGGACACCAGGTTTCAAGCCCTATTGTTTTGCATTGTAGACAGCCTCAGTGCACTCATGCTCCGGAGTCTGCCAAAAAACCCCACTATCCTATAGGTTGATTTTCTTTGTCCTCTGGACAGTCAAGTTTTCCCACATTGCACCATGAATGAACAAATAGCTAGAGAGGCCACATTTTATGAGGGTGCTAGGAAGTCTGGGATAAGGGTGATTAGACTTGGACCTAAATAATGCAGCGTAGACACTCAAGCTCTAGGTTAACAAACCTAGGATCCGCTAACTGAAGTTCTACTAATCCCAGGCTTACATTGAAGTGTAGACATTTCCTTTGGCTGATACAGGCCTGCCATGGGTGTTTTTTTGCAGTATAGACAGTCATAGAGATACAGACTTTAGGTCATGACATGATTTTATGCACAATATTACATATCTTTTATCAACACTCTTTTATGCACTGGCTACCCCAAATCTTTCCTATTTGGTATTATTTATTGCCATACATGATGTTTCAAATTACACAATAGGTTACATAGCACGTTGCTTCCCTTTTTAGCAAGAACAAAACTATCAATCCTATTATTTGACAAGGATCTTCCTTGTTTTCCCTAGACACTCCAAAAGGTCGATAATAGGAAGTTCAAATGTTAAATTTTTTTGCCAGGAATCTTTGTTCACTTTTTTATCTCTAAAAGATTATACAGACTTCATAGCAACTATACTCAATTACTCAAGCCTACAAAAGCTACATAGATATTGCTTATACATCTATGTATACACTGCTAATCAATTATCCACCAAATAATGATTAGGCCTTTATTATATTACATAAGGTAAGCTCATCTTACAAATGCTTTAGTCCCTTTACACTCTAAAACCCTTTGGATCGGACACACCTGTAAGAACAATAATACAGAGTGCACCTTTCATCTGGGCTTATGAACAGGTTTGGTCTAATTAAATGGTAGCTCTGAACTCTGAACTCCTAAGCTCCCAAAGATATGTAACCTAGTTTCCCCAACATGGAATGAGGTTTCAGGAAAGAATGACTGCAGATTTATGCATTGATTCAGATGGAACTTGGAAACCACCTAGTCAGAAACTTGGTGAAGGAAGTACTCTTATGAAACACTGTATAAGGAGGACCAGCCAGTAAATCTTAGATTTCCCCTATCTGAGGTTACAGTACAAAGACCATGGGCTGAAAGGTTAGATAGTATAAAGATAATACAGAGGCTCAAATGTTGGTTCAACAAGCATTGGATTCCAACTCCAAGAAGGTGGCAGCTCTTAAACAGGTGGAGATACATTACACAATCCTTTTAAAGAACTTAAAGAGCCACAAAGAAACTCTCTCACTTCAGAGAATAAGTTTCACAGCTCTTCAGAAGAACTTCTTGAACTGCTTGTGAACACTCAATGTCCACATTCAGCAACACATCACAAATTCATATTTCAAATCTGGATGAAGACCCTGACCAGGTGTAATCTGACCAAGTGAGCTGGTAGAAGAACTGAGAGACTTATTTATGCTAAGTTAGAAGATCTGAGCTCTAAAGAGAGTTTCAAAAGGGAGATAAGGGAGGTGGCAGAGAATGAAACTAAGGAACATTCTCCACGGATTATTTTTAACCCCCACTCTCCTAACCCTATTTCATTCTATGCTGTCTGGAGGGAAAAAACAGTCTCAAAGGGGAACAGGGAACGGAAAGACTGTGCTCTGATTGCACCAAGGGCATGTGTTCATCCCATACATGAGAATCTACACATGTAATGCTCCAAGGAGAATTAAATTAAAGCAACTATCCACTATTTTTTCCACAAAAGGAAGCTAGTACATACAAAATAGTAAACTGTTTCATGTGAAATGTATTAGTATTTTATTTAATACTGTATTGTCTAATTTTAGCAGCAAAGCCTATGAAAAGTAAATTAAATTCTAAATTAAAGCTTGCCAGCCATCTTATCTCACCCATTTTTGGTAAATAAATTTGCATTTGGACGTAAGCACTACAATAAATATGTAAACAGCTATTCTGTTCTATACAGATTCTTCACTGTAGTTCATCACTATAGTATTTGAACATCTTCCCGTAGTGCATTGGCTAGGGCTCCTATGCACCATGGTAATACAAATAATCAAGTAATTAAGCAACATGGCTATACAGGACACTCCACATTAGTATTTATAATCCTTTCCTGAAAATAATACTTATATTTGATTCACTGAGGGCACATTAAAACTGCTACTTTTGCTAATCAAAATATCCATTTGTTTATATGATAATGTACAGCAATATATTAGAATACAAATGTATTCTATAACAAAATACCTTAAACTTCCACGTACCTTTATGACCATCATACTTAGATGTATTATTTTCCCTTTTATTTTCTTCCACACTAACTTTTGCAGAGTTCAGTGCTTCTTCTCTTACACGCTTTCTCTTTAATTTTTTTTCTTCTTTTATTTTTAGCTTCCTAGAACTGATAAATGGAACTGATCAGTGAGGACAATCAGCCTCAACTATCAATGGACGATTTTTTCTCTGGCAGTTTACAAACCATTCTCCACCTATTAGAACATTTGTCATCTTACATTATAAAGTTTTCACAGTAGAAGTCATTAGTCAAACTATAGAGAGGTAAAATTTGAATATAGCTATATTCTTCAATTAAAAGGTAATGGAGACCATCTACCTTCAGGCATACTGAACAACTTATTTTAAGACTGTAGATGTAGAGAGAATATCCTAAATATTTTACAATAATCTGTATTAGGAGGAGCTGACTTTAAAAGACTCTCTGATGCATGCCCATATTTATATCAAACATGTACAAGATGTTGAGTTATTTATAAATAAATGTTAAAAAAAATTCCCAGAGTTCCTATGACCAAAAAAGTAACACAAGAAATACATCTTTACACATGTATCTCTCATTATTGGAATTCATATTCCAAGTAATCTAAACTCTCACCTAAATGAAACAAGTTTAGTGAATATCTCATTCCTTCATATAATTTTATTTTTGGAACAAGATTAAGGGGAATAAAATGCTGAGGATCAATACTAAACCTGTCCAATACATATTTACAGTTTGGATTTCCCAGGGTTCCTGTCTAATCAAACAAGTTTATCCCCTTACTATAAAGCACCAGTATTTACCTCTCAAATCTGTTGTGAGCAACAGATAAATAAATAAAATAAATGCAAACTCCTTTAGAGATATTACAGCAATGCCAAGACTGTGCAAATTGAACAGTCAACCGTAATCGGTATACACAATTCAGTTTTTAATCAGAATTTTCTTAGGATTCATACAGAATTTTTCAGTCAAGTAGGGTAGAGGTGCTCAAGCTTTTCCGTACTGCAATGCCCCTTCCACGTAGCTTGAATCTAGCCATTTCCTTCCTCCCATTTAACAATATGAAAAGGGCTGAATGGTTACAACCCCCAGATTGACAACTCATGCTCTAAAGCAGAGTTTCTCAACCTTTATACCAGGGACCGGCTTGCTGCCCATCTAAACTATGTCTGGGAAATCTCAGGGAATGGGAAGGAGGCTGCTATGGACTGGTTGTTGACTGCTCTAGGCTGTATTCTCTGCTAGAAGTGCTCAACTTCCATAATAGGAGGTTACTTACCTGTAACTGGAGGGTCTTCAAGATGTGTGGTCCCTATCTGAATTCCACTGTGGGTTATGCAGGCATAACATGTGCCTGGAGCCGGAGAATTTGCAAATCGTGTCTGTTGGTCGGCGCATGAGCCCTGGTTCACCTGGTGCCTCTGACTAAGAGGATAAAGCGCAGGGTGGACATATCGCCTCTCTGGTTCTTTCTCTACCATAAATCAGATAAGATCTGAAGCAAAGAGGAAGGAGGAAAGGTAGTGGAATACAGATAGGAATCACATCTTCAAGGACCTCCAGTTAAAGGTAAGTAACCTTCTCTTCTTTGTCGAGTGATGATCCCTATTGTACTCCACTGCAGGTGATTGACAAACAGTACCTAAGTAGGAGAAAGATGTGAGGATGTACACGGTAGAGTTGAGTGGAGTACTGCCATCCCAAAAGAGGCATCAGCAGAAGAGTTCAGCACCAGAGCAAAATGACTTGCAAATGTGCGAATGGAACTACTAATGTGGCCACTTTACAAAATGTCCAGGAGATGTGCGTCCTCAAGAGATGCTATAGTCGTTGCTTATGCCATAATGGAATGAGCTCTTACCTCCTTGGGGACGGGGGGTCTTCATTTTAGGTATTAGGAAGAAGGTTGAGTAAAACCCTTTCCCTTGGTATTGTGGAGGAATGTGTCCTATTGCTCCTCTCTGCATTAAGGAATCCACCTCTTGTGTGAGCCAATTCTTGTGAGAGTGGTCCCTAAAAGGGGACGGGGAGGAGGATTGCAGGGGAAGTAGTGATGCAAACTATCACATAGCCAGAGTGGATGACATTCAGCACCCACTTTCCCATTGTTATCGCACTCCAGCTGTTGAAAAAGAGACCTAGACAAACCCTGAATGGTGTGCTGGAGTCGGTGGGCTTAGTGATTCATGGCTCTCAAGCTCTTGTCAAAAACAATGTCAAGCTGATGGGTGAGACTGAGATGCCAAGCCTCTTGTGGAAGAGGTAGGAAAGCAGGACTTCTGAACACTCTCTCTTATATGGTAGTTCATAGGGCCTCTGATAGAAGAAGTGTTGAGCCATATACCTCAATTTGGCCGACAGACAATGAAACTTCCTCTTAGGACCAGGTGTGTATATCCCCAGTGATTGGAGGGCAGCCCTAGAATCCTTCTGGTTATGGAGGGATTCATCTGTCTTCTGGTTGAAGAGGTGCTATTCAAAGGGGAGGTCTTGAATGGTATTCTGGACCTCCAAAGACAACCATGATGCATGGAGCCATGACTCCCTGCACATAGCAATGGCAGTAAATATAGCTGAAGAGAAGCTGAAGAGAAGATATCAGCAGCATCAACTGTCAATTGGAGGGTGGCCCTGGCTATTAGTCAGTCTTCATCTATCATAGCTTAGAAATGAGCTCTGTCCTATTGTGGAAGGCTGTCCATAAACTCAGCAAACTTAGCATAGTTCAGGAACTTGTATTTAACCAGTAATGCCTGGTAACTGGCTATCCTGACCTTCAGGCTGGATGATGAGAAGACCTTTCTTCCCAGTAAATTTAGGCATTTTTCCCTCTTCTCCATGGGAGAAGACCTGAGATGTTTCTGTCTGGTCTTTTCAGAGAAGGCATGGACCACCAACAAATTGGGAGCTGGGTGAGAAAACTAAAATTCTGCACCTTTAACCAGCACATAATACTCCTTCTCCTTTGGGAATATGAGTGCAGGTGGCAGGGGTGTGCCAAACTATTCTAGCTGGCTCCAGAATAGCTTTATTGACAGAGACAGCTATTCTGTTGGGTCCGGAGGCATGCAGGATGTCCAAGAGTTTGTGCTGGGAGTCCTGGATCTCCTCAAGGGGAATCTGAAGCTCGCCAGAAACTCTGTGGAGAAGGTCCTGGAACTGCCTGAAGTCATCAGGGTAGGGAAGTGTCCGGGAATGCGGATGGTTCCGGAAGAACCAACTCAAAGAATTCTTCCTTCTCCCTTGGATCGAGAGGTAAATGTTCCCTTACAGGGAAGGCAAGGGGTGACTCCCTACAGATCAGATCAACTCTGCAGGAGGTACTGGTCTCAAGGTCCCCAATGCGGCCAGTAGGAGGGGTCAACAGATGGTCACATGGGCCCCCATGGCATGGGGTATCATTGGCTCTGAGTTAGTTGAGGTGAAGGTTGTTCCCAAGCCTATGCAGGACTTTTTGGTAGAGGAGGATAAGTATGGAAAGGGAAGAGCAGTTCACCCGATAGCTCCAAGTCTCCTGAGGATAAGAAGGCTGATTCCAGTTCCAGGGGCGATATCATTGGAAGGGAGGTATATTCAGTTTATGGGAGGGGTAATAAGCTCCATCCTGCAGTGGGTCCTCTTGCAGGAGATATTATCTCCTTGGAGAATCTTGATGGAGGAGGGGATTCTGGATCTGGGAGAGCAAAGATGTCCTGTGGGGCAGCAACAGATAGAGTCTCCCTCACATTGAAGAGGCCTGAGCTTGTCCAGATCATTGGAGCTAGCAAGGAGGGTGGCATCGGATGGTGACTGGGTTTCGTCAGTGCCGATGGATCCTGGGGTTTGGGAGGACCTGGGGATGATAGTACTAACAGGACACAGTCCAGAACCGATGGAACCCAATGTTTGTGGGCTTTCTTGTCATGCCTCAGGGCCTTAAGATATCCTAAGTCCTCATGGGCTGAGCTACTAGGCTTGCTTACAGCTAATTTCAACTTCTCTGAAGTAGATTTTGAGGAAGACTTAGTCTCATGCTTATGCGAGTGCTTCCTAGCTTCCCAAGTAGGCCCTGACATGAGGTCTATGAGAGTGGATTCTCCCACACCAAAGGTAAACTTTGCAGGAGGAGGCACTCTCCGTGTTGAATCAGGCTGATGTACAAGGTGGGAGGGTTCCATGGCTTGGGACGGACTGGGGTCTCATGGCCTTCTTCATGATGTGTTTACAGGGACAAAGTTCCCACCCCTCTCAGGTATGGCTGGAGAACAGCTGGCAGATACTGCACCTTGCCGTGATGTGACCTTTCCCAAGGCAGTACAGGCAGCATTGGTGGTTGTCATTGACAGAGAAGGATCGTGGGCAGGAAGAACAGAGTTTGAAGCCTAGGTTCGGGGAGTAGTACCCAAACAGGGTACAGGGTGGGGTGGGTACCTCCACAGACTAATCTAACGCTAAAGCTACTAGAATTGTTATATTTGCTAAAACTATAAAATATTAAAACTTAACAATTTACAATGAAATTATTTATTGTTTATTCCTGAGGGAATTCCGTACCACAGTGCAGGCACAGAATTCAGATTGTCTGCAGATTTCTTCGCTTCCCCGCAGAAAAATGATTTTCGAGGGGAAGCAAAGAGAAGCTGCAAGAGCAGTCACTCGCTCCTCCGCAGCAGCTTGGAGCAGCCAGCGAAGACATAAATCAGTGTGTGTATGTGTGTTTGCGTTGCGGGGGAGGTGCTGTGAGAGAAATCAATTTTTGTAAATGACAATATGGCCTTATAAATGCTTGTGGTGCTTTAGTGATTAGAACTGGTCTAAATTTTTGGACTGAAAAATTTTCCTATCAGAATGTGCTCCATGAACTGTTTTCTATTGACTTTTCTGGAGATGGTAGCCAATATAAATTGTGAGTTTAATTCCCCAGCCCTCACTTGCTCTTCAGCTGCCTATGATGTAATACTGAGCATATGGCTGCATATATTTGTTGACTAATAACTAGAAATAAAGGGTCAAAGCTAGCTACTACTATTAGACAAACGGGGTTTGGGGGTTTCCTCCAATGCTCTCCACACCCATTCTCCCCATCCGTTGTATTGTGATTTAAATAAATTACCAAAACAATTGAAACTGACATGATATTGCATTATTTAGACAAATAAACTATGCAGAATTTTAAAATACTGCAACCAGAACTTTGAATTTTTTGGCGCAGAATTCCCCCAGGAGTAATTGTTTGTGGGACAAAGTTGAAGCTGCAGACACTAATGGTTCCAACCTGGACCATGCAGCAGTGAGAAGGAATTGGAAAGGCGGTTGGTCCACCCTACCCGTTATCCCCTCAGTTGGAGGCATGAGGTGAACTAGGGAGCATGCACAGACCAACAGAAACTACTTTCAAATCCTCTGGCCCCTGGTGCAGGCACATCCCATAGTGGAATACAAAAGGGACCATCACTCAAAGCAAAACATACATATGTCAAGAAGGGTAGCATATTCCCTATTCTTCCTTCCCCTCCCTTCATAGTTACTTAAGCCATGGGTCAGATTGGTAAACAGAATGAAGGGGAAGAGATGGTTCTCAAGTTCCACCCACAGTCCTGGAATCCCAGGTTGTTTGTGATGTGAGCAGTGAAATGGCATTTACGAATCTTAAATAATTATAATTAGGCTTCAGATTTAATAGCCTATTTAGATGAATGGAGCAATTTGCACTTCAGAATTATTAGTTCAAATTCTATGAAAACCAATGGAATTACTACAGGAATTAATTTGACCTTGGATTCTCTCTATATAGAGATTCAGAAAAGACTCTTTGATTGATTCATATTTTGAAGGGTTTCTTCATGGCCCTAAACAAGTTTTGTTTGTTTTGAAATGAAAACTTAGTACTTTAGAAATTGCTGGGGCCACTACAGAACGGCTAATAAGACTTATTACCTAGTACCAGCTCAATATGAGCGCTAATTTAATCATGCTTATATACATTCAGCTGTTTTGTCCTTCCTATCAAATTAGGTACCCCTAAATCTCTTATGCTGTTTTCTGAACTCCCTCTAGTTTGTCAACTTTCTAGTAACACAGTGAACACAGATGAATCAAATAATCATTTGAATCCTTGCCACAGCCATAAAGAGAGCAACTATCGCCTTTCTAAAATATTTGAAATATTTCAGCAATTTCTGAAATATGTGATCCCATCCTGTTGTAAACAGTGCTCATCTTCAAATTATTGATTTAAATTACTGTTAATCCTAGAAATCTTACCTTGAACATTTCTGTTTAACACTGGCTCTTGGTGGATCCTTAATTTTGGGGATTTTTTGTTCAAACTACAAAAAAAAAAAAAAAAGACACCACATTAATTGAAATTGAGTTCTAAAGCAATCTTCTTAACAATAAAAAACAAAAATGACATCTGATGTTTCAGAAATCAACAATGTAATAGCTCGAATTAAAAAAAAAATGCAGCCATCTGGGCTGCTCAAGCCCTATATAGCTGTAAGCTTTGCTTATATAGAAAGACAACGAGTTCTCGGGAAAGGTAATCTGGAAGAGAAGGTCACAATAGAGAAGAAACATTCCTTACAATTATTTCCCCAATGTCTCATATGATGATACTGTTCTAGGAGGCAGTAACTACCTTACACAGCCACAAGAAAAGGAAGACAGTTCCACTGCAGCATAAAGTCCGGATATTTATTTAAAACTTCATTTGTCAAGGGGAATGAGCTCCTAAATCTTCCTTGTCCTCATCACTAGGAGTTGCCAGGAGGTTTGTGCCTTCTTCATTCCAACACTGGTTGTGATGTTTGGGGCAACACCACTGTTTTACAGTTTGGGGATTTCTTCCCCTCCTTATGAGAGAATTCTCTAATACTGTCATTATTTTGTTTGGATACAGTGGTCATAAAGCCTGTTCTTCTTGACTGAGCTCTGGGATTAAAGAACCCACTTACATATTAAGACCTAATGGGTACTGGTTAACCCCAACGGCCCAAATGCCATATGGCAATCTGGAATTCAGCTCCACTAGCCACCAACAGAAAGGCAGTGACCACAGATTGACTTGGACAGTATTCTGAGGCAGTACTGGAGAGATACTACAGTACCTCAATTAAATCATTGCCAAATATCCCATGGCTATGTTCTCCAAGATTTCAAATATTTTATGCCCTACCAAGCAATACAGAAAACCTTAGGGCAATGCTTCCTATTTACTAAAAGAAAAGGTTATTCATCTTGCACAGTAACCGAAGTCCTTCTAAATCAGAGGTGGGCAAACTACGGCCCGTAGGACTGTCCCGCCCAACCCTTCAGCTCCTGGCTGGGGAGGCTAGCCCCTGGCCCCTCCCCTGCTGTCCCCCTTTCCCTGCAGCCATGCGGGCTGCGCGGCTGGCGCCCGCCCAGATCCCAGGCTTTCCAATAAGTGAGTTCTGCCACTCTGAGAGGCATTGTAAGGTGGCAGGGAGCGGGTGGGGGGGTTAGATAAGGAGCAGGAGGTTCCGGGGGGCGGTCAGGGGACAAGGAGCGGGGGGGTTGGATGAGTCGGGAGCTGTGAGGGTAGTCAGGGGATGGGGAACAGGGCGGGTTGGATAGGTGTGGGAGTCCCGGGGGAGTGTGTCAGGAGCCGGGGGTGTAGATAGGGGTCGGGGCAGTCAGGGGACAGGGAGCAGGGGGGATTGGATAGGCGGTGGGGTCCCAGGAAGGGGCAGTTAGAGATGGGGAGTCCTGGGAGGGGGCGGTCAGGGGTCAAGGAGCGGGGGAGCTGGATGGGTTGGGTGTTCTGAAGGGGGCAGTCAGGGGGCAGGAATTGGGAGGGGGCGGGGGCCAGGCTGTTTGGGGAGGCACAACCTTCCCTACCCAGACCTCCATACAGTTTTGCACCCCAATGTGGCCCTCGGGCCAAAAAGTTTGCCATCCCTGCTCTAAATGCATGTCCCTATGTGTGCTCCACTTCAAGTGTGCATATATCTCTTGAGCCCTTGGTCAGAGATTTTCCATTAGCAGTGTTCGTTCAACTGGTGCACATGCTCTATACAACCTTGTGTCACACAATAAGGGTATATAGAGCTGCAGGGGCAAATCCCCCTGAGCTCCTTCTCTATCCAAATGTTCAACAAACACCAGTCCAAAACAGAGGGGAAGAAGGGCTGTTAATGGAGCATCCATCCGGGCACACATCTGAAAGAATCAGTTACTGCACAAGGTGAGTAACCTCTTTTTCTCTGAATAGCATCCACATGGGTGCTCCACTTCAGGTGACTCCCAAGCAGTACACCCACAACGGGGAAGGAGCTTTGGAACTCACCAAGACTAAAGACAGTATAGCAGTACCAACCACCACAACAGATCTGACAGCATGGACCAAGGCAGAGTGTTTAAAAAAGCATGCATTGAGGCCCGTGTGGCAGCTATGCATATCTCAGATACTGGAATATTCTTGACTAAAGCTGTGGCAGTTGTTGGTGATCTGGTAGAGTGTGTGTACTACAATCCTTTGGAGAAGAAGAACACCAAGTGCATCATAGCAAATGACAATGCACCCAGAGATCCAAAGTCTTTGTATAGAGATTGTGGACCTCTTGGATCTCTTTGCGATGACACAATCTAGTTGATTTCTGAAATTGCTGGGTCCTACCAAGATAAAAGGCCAATGCCCATCTAACCTCTAAAGTCTGAAAGGAGATCTTGTGCTGGGATTTATGTGGTTTACGGAAAAATACTGACAAATGAGTGGCCTGGTTAAGATGAAAATCTGACAGCACTTTAGGTAAGAATTTAGGATGCAGTCATAAAGAGACCTTGTCCTTGAAAAGTATCATAAATGGGGTGCAGGGTCTGTTATCAAGGCCCCAATCTCCCCAGCCCCTTGAACTGACAGGATATCTACTAGCAAGGCCAAATTCATAGATAAGATGCAAGGAGCAGGTTGCCATAGGTTCAAACAGAGGTCCATTAAGGTATTTAACTACCAGGATGAGATCCCAAGTAGTAGGATCCTTAATCTTGGAGTACAGGTTCCTAAACTCTTAACCAATATTAACAATATAGGGTGAGCAAATATGGAAAACACTTCTAGTGGGGGAGGAAATGCTGATAACCTTAACAGAGCTAACTGATCACTCAGATTTCTTCAAGTGTAGCAGGTAATCCAATATGGCAGATATTAAAAGGATTCAGGCACAAGAAAGTGATGGTGACACCAGTGGTTGAACCTTTTTCATTTCCAAAAGTTAAGCAATGTGAGTTGACTTCCTTCTACTGTTTAGTAATACCTGTTGTACTCCTATCGAGCAGATGGATTCTAATCCCATGAACCATCTAGGAGTCATGCTCAGAGGCAGAGACACTCCTATGTCAGGGTGAAGCACGTGACTTGTGTCCTGGGAGAGGAGATGAGGGATGGTCAGAAGCTTGAACACACAAGTGAAGCAGGTAAGGATACCAAGATACTGTTGTAGCTAGGTCAGTAGTATAAGGATAACCCTGGCCTTGTCCTGGCTCATCTTTTCCTCATTCTTAGTATAAGCGGTGTTTGGAGGGAATGTGTAGAAAAGGCCCTTCCTTCAGGGAAGGAGAAAAGCATCTCCCAAAGAGTGCTGACCTAGACCTCCTCTTGAGCAGGATAGAGGACAATTCTTATTGCTTAATGTAGCAAACAGGTCCACCTCTGGAAGTCCCCAAGTTTGGAATATCCTGTGAAACATATGAGAATCCAACTCCCATTTGTACAGCTGGGAGAGATGCGTGCTGAGCATATCGGCTGCGACATTCTGGACTCCAGGAAGGTAAACAGCTGAGAGATTAATCTGATGGGCTATACACCAGTTCCATAAACTTTATAGTTTCATCGCACAGGGAGGGGAATCTTGCTCCTTCCTGTTTGTTGATATAGAACATGTAAGCCGCAATGTCTATCATGATTCTGACTGATTTGCTCCTGCTGAGGAGTAGGAACTGAAGACAGGTGTTTCTGACTGCCCTGAGTTCCAACAGGTTGATATAGAGGCTGGTTTCCAGAGGTGACCATCTGCCCTGAGTTGTGAGAGTACTGAAGTGTGCTTCCCACTCTATCAGTGATGCGTCCATTGCCACAATCATTACTGGTAAGTCTGATGTAGATGATGCCATTTTAGAGTAGTCTATGACCTGGGCCTCCCTGTCCTTCATAGGTACCACCATGGGCCTGCTGGAGCCACGTTACTCTGAAGCACTCCAGGATCTACCTGTCCCGCTGGTACCAGAGAGAGTCCTTCACCTCCATGGTACCAAGCAGAGAGGTCAAAGACTCCAACACTGTAGATTTAGTGGGAGATCGTGGCCTTTTGGAAGCTGGCTTTTTGTGATGGGAAACTGAATTCTTCTTCTTTGGAGGATTCAGGGAAAGCTCCGAAGTCTTCTCCCTCTTAGCAAGGGCTGAGGTTGAAGAATGCTGGATCTGTTCAAAGACGAATGTATAAGGGTTGTGTGTGTGTGTGTGTGTCTCCTGACCTGACTCAGAAGTGGCTCAATGGCACTGCTCCATGATCAGAAGCATCAGTTTGGACTCCCAGTTCTCTTGTGCTGTAAGATTTGAAAGCCAGACAAGAGTTACACTTTTGGGAGATATGGGACTCTCCTCAGCAACAGATACACCTAGAATGGTCATCGCTGACAAGAATAGCGACAAGAGAGACAGCATTTGAAACCTGGTGAACCAAGCATGTCCAGCCAGGTCAAATAAGCGCTACAGAAAAGAGGAGGGGGAAAGAAGGGAGAGAAAAAAACAAAACCTCTCACTACTATCTAACTAATCTTATACTAACAACAGCTAATGCTAACTAGAAACACTAAAACTAACTATGAACAACAGTATGCTATGTAGTTGAAGCCCTGTCACTCATGTAGAACATGCTGAGGCAGACATGCTAGAGCTCAGTCTCAGGCTGAGGTGGTAGAGAAGAACTCAGGCATTTCACCAGTGAAGCTCTAAAAACTGTCGGTGTGTGGCATGAGGTTGTATCAAGTGCACGCATGGGCGAAAGAGACACTGCTAATGGAAAATCTCCAAACAGGGGCTCAAGAGGTCCATGCTCGAAAAACTGAATTTACCTCTTCCCCAACAGGCAGAAATCCGCTCCTACAATGATCAGTCATTTCAGTATGTCACCAGTCCAAAACAAACTGGGATACTTAGGTGCAAGGAATCTGAGACAGCATGGAGCTGTTAAAACTAGTAGAGCCAGACCACCTCATATTTATTGTACTATGAAAATTCAATGAAGCTCCCACTAAATTACATTTGTATATCAAGGTCTTATAATAAATGTAAGAAGCTTATATTTAAAACATTCCAGTTTACCTGTGGTTTTGTAATATGGGCAACACAGTAGATTGACTTGCTATCTCCCAAGGGCAAATCACTTTACCCTGTGCCTCTTTTTACCCTTTTGTAAAATAGGTACCCAAACCACAACCACAAAAACCGCCTCCCTCAAGTGGGGGGAAGGGGTATTAAAAACGTTAATTGAGGTATGTAAAGTGTTGTGATCCTCTAGTGAAATTATATAATTGCACACTGTCAGTAAGTAACACTGTACAAGTCTTCAGTGGAACTTCATTGCAAAATGAGGATTTGTTTTAAAAAACTGATTCTCATTTCACATTGATGTTTAATTACTTACCACACATTTCACGAGACCAGAAGAACTGAAGATAACAATTTTTGAAATGAGGCCTCTACAATCAGGAGTGAAGCATGAGTCTTGAAGAAAATCCTGTGGGGAAAGATCAGGTATGTAGAAAAAAAATTCTATTTTCAAGAAAATGGAAAGACGCACTATCTACATGCATTCGTACAGAAATGCTATTGTGTATACTGAACTTGAGTTGACCAAGCGAATTAAGACCATCACTAAAGGCGCCTCTACTTGCATTTAGCTGAGGGAAGCAAATCCTGGCATAGAATGGCTGGCATCAAAAAGATGGGAGCAGTGGCTCATGGCACATACTCTTTTACTTCCCAAACCAATGGTGAAATCCTCCCATTTCCTGTCCACAGAATTTGTGCTCTACGGATTGAGAAAGGGTACTTCCTGATCTTAACAGCCTCATTTTCCCTTCCCAAACCTGCTGGGATTTCCCAACAGGAGATTATACTGATTGCCACTATTATTTTCTGCCAAGTCTCCCTATGCACATTGAAACCCTTTTGGTTTTGGAGTATTAGCTGATGGGGAGACCTCAACAGCAAGGTTTCTAAGGTAATCAAGCATCCATAAAGTAAGAGGTAAGAGAACAGGCCAGACATATTGAGCCTCTACATAAATATTCCTGTCCTCCATAGATACCTTGACGCCTGCAGGATTTCCCTATGCCTGCACCACAGACTGTATGTTCCCCAGAGGACAGATGAAATGTTAAGGCTTCAGGACTGTACTCATCTTAATGACTTTAGCACAGCCATACCCCTGGAAAACAGTTAATAACTACTACTTAAATAGAAGTTTGACATGGGTCTTACCTTGTCATTTTTATCACTGTAAATTGTAGTTTTCAGCTTTTTCCAACAGCTGATGTGAAACTCCACTTTACACTGCAGACAGCAAGTAATCTGTATAAAACCCTAAAATTTGAAGACCATAGGAATTTATGCTTTCAAAGAAAAAAAAATGTATCATTCAACAACAAAATTAAGAATTTATGCTTCACATAAAACTTTAATAATGTGCAAGGCACATAACTATAGCAAAAAGTTTAATCTCCAAAACCCTTAAAAAAAAATAAAAAAACAAGTTTACCTTGAAGTCTGGGTCAGTAAAATAGATTTGAATTTTCGAATGCCCATGGCACTGCTGATAAGAACAAACTGCATCTGGCTCTGGAGGAAACTTGCACTCCTCAATTAAATTCTCCAAAATCAACTATAAAACATCAAATAAAATCACAAATAGAGATATCACATTGTTCCAAAGAATAAATTATTTCTCAGCCATAAAAACCATGTAATGAGATCATACATCTCTCTACTTACATTTTTAAGATTTTGAGGTTTTTAGGGTGAAACGGACATTTTCAGAGCCAAAAGAGTAATTATTTTCAAGTATAAACTTTATTTTAAAAACTTCCCCCCTTACATGCCGCAAAATATTTCAAAAGTTCTTTGTACTTGTACAGGTGTCAGTGAGGAATGCATAGCCTCTCTGCATACAGTACTCCTGGGGTAATTCCGCACCATTGCGCAAGTGCAGAATTAATGACCCCCCGCCCCACAAAGAAGTCCCCCATGTGCCCTGCTCTGTCTCCTCCCTCTCCCCCCACGGCAGAATAGTGGGAGGCAAAAGGAAGCCTTGAGAGAGATCATGCTACAATTATACCTTTTGCTCACCAGGGACCGATGTGGCACCAGAAGAGAGGAGAGCTGGCTCATGGGCTAGAGCAGCGAGCCACAGAGAGGAGGTAGAGGCTGCCTTCCTCACAATGCCCTGCTTCTAGGACCAGATAAGGAGGCTCGGGATATGGGAAAGGGGAGGGGAGGATAGACAGAGCAGGGCACATGGGGTTGCTGGGGGGGCCACACGAACTGGGGTTCAGAAGGGCTAGTGGGGGGGTAGGGGGTAGACTGCAGTAAGGGCACAGGAACTAGTGGGATGACTACATTGAGACAGGGCTGAATGGGAGTAGAGGTGCAAAACCACATGAGGATGGGGGAGGGGAGAGAGAGACGGGGGGCAGGGCCACATGAGGGTGGGGGTTCAGGGCCAAACGGGGACATGTGCAGATATGTCTGGCTGAATGGGAAGTGGGAGTGCAGGGACACAGGGGGAGAGGGGCAGATGTGCCTGACTGAATGGGAAAGGCTAGAAGTCAGCCAGGGTCCACATGGAGGTGGCTCCCCAACTCCCCAAAATTCTCCCCTCACCAAAACAACAACCCGTGTTCCATACTTCTCCCACCCACACCCAACAACCCTCCAGGTTCACTCCCAGGCTCCTTCCCAGCAATTACTTCCCTCTCCCTCAGCTTCTCTGTTACCTCTTAGTTCCCCAAGACTTTGCACTTTATCTGAGGGGTCCGGGAAATATGTTTCTGTATTGTAGTTTAAATAAATTATTACTCAGAATTCTGTATTAATATCTTTGTAAGGAATCTATTTGTCAAAAAAAAAAATTTCCTGAATCTTTTTTGTTACCTGTATTGTTACAGACATACTTGCTGACAGGTATTTTTAAATAATTACCAAAATAATTGAGTCTGGCATTATTATATTGTGTTATTTTGACAAATAAAATATGCAGAATTTTAAAATCTGTGCCAAAAAATTAAAAATTCTGTGCACAATAATTCCCCCAGGAGTAATACAGCTTGGCCAGACCATTTTATATGTTAATAGTTCTATCTCAACTTAAGGATAGTGTTTTTGTGAATGAAAAAATAGTTTTGTTTCTACTATTTCAATGGGAAAGACACTCTTAAAGCTAATGGTTGAGATTTTCAAGGTTGATCAAGAAACATAACCACACTACTCCCACTAAAATTACTGGGAATCATGTTGTTAAACCCCTAGCAAATGTTGGATTTAAAAACTGACAAAGTAACTATTACTTAATTTCATGTTTCTCAGTACTTCCATTCTTTATTATTTATGATTTATTTACTGACAGTGTCCAATGTATTACAGAAATTTTTCTGCACTAAATTTCTAAGTGCTAAGAAACTAACTGATCAACTAACACTTGGACAACACTGGTAGTGTAGTTTCACAATATGCTACCAAAAAAGCTCAAGGCCCTACCTCGATCCCTAGTTTTAGGAACCGAGTACATTCAGAAGGAAGCCCAGTCCATTCAAGCAGTGCTGACTTGGTACTAAGGGAACAGATCCCATCTCTTTACAAATTGGGGCTTGGGTAGAGGATATTTTAATTGCCAAGAAATACAATCGGGGTGAGGATTCTGAGGACTCTTGCTTCTCCCTTCTTGTGTCTTGGTGATATCGTAAAAAGCCAAGATTCATTAGCTGAGTGAAATGTATTAAATCAGCAACTTCCCATTCATTAAGAAATTCTCTGATTTACAGGGATGATACTTTTATTTACCTGTAATTTCTCAGTCCGAGTCTCTTCAATGACAACAGATGTTGTGGGCCAAGTTAATATTCCAGGTACAATTTTACGATTAATCATTGTATGTGATTTCATGAACTGATGTATAGCATCTGAAAATCTAAAATTTAAACACATACAAGACAGTGAGGTCACAACTTCTACAATTATTTCAACTGTCTTACATGGAATGTAATGCTTCGTGCTTGTGAAACTGAAAGCCATCATCAATTAAAGACTGTATAAAGTGCAAGGTAGTGGAGAAAGGGTTAACTATTAAATACAAGGATATTTGTTACAAATATCTTCATTTATAGAGTAAATCTAAGTTCATTTGTCTCTGCACCAAGCTTAATAAAAATGAAGTTTTACATTATACAAACCTGTTTTGTCTAAGGTATACTTTTCCAATTCCATAATGTGCCAAGCAATTAAATCTCTCCTTGTGATACTGCTCAATTATTGTGTTAAACTGGTCTTCAGCCCTTGCTAATTCCTTCAAAATAAGTTTAAGATAATCACAAATGAATGAGATAGTTAAAAAACAAAAACAAAAAGGCAAACAGCTTTTGGATAACGGTTTTTAACTGCACACAAAAATGCAGCACTGCCTATGTTTTGGTCAACTTTAAGAACACTGAAGGTGTGACTATGCACTTCCTTTTTCTTTATGATTTACATGCATTAAAAACAGTTCATTGATCTAGACTGAATCATGAAGGACCTAGACAAATTGGAGGATTGGGCCAAAAGAAATCTAATGAGGTTCAATAAGGATAAATGCAGGGTCCTGCACTTAGGATGGAAGAATCCAATGCACCGCTACAGACTAGGGACCGAATGGCTCGGCAGCAGTTCTGCGGAAAAGGACCTAGGGGTGACAGTGGACGAGAAGCTGGATATGAGTCAGCAGTGTGCCCTTGTTGCCAAGAAGGCCAATGGCATTTTGGGTTGTATAAGTAGGGGCATAGCGAGCAGATCGAGGGACGTGATCGTTCCCCTCTATTCGACACTGGTGAGGCCTCATCTGGAGTACTGTGTCCAGTTTTGGGCCCCACACTACAGGAAGGATGTGGATAAATTGGAAAGAGTACAACGAAGGGCAACGAAAATGATTAGGGGTCTAGAGCACATGACTTATGAGGAGAGGCTGAGGGAGCTGGGATTGTTTAGTCTGCAGAAGAGAAGAATGAGGGGGGATTTGATAGCTGCTTTCAACTACCTGAAAGGGGGTTTCAAAGAGGATGGCTCTAGACTGTTCTCAATGGTAGCAGATGACAGAACGAGGAGTAATGGTCTCAAGTTGCAATGGGGGAGGTTTAGATTGGATATTAGGAAAAACTTTTTCACTAAGAGGGTGGTGAAACACTGGAATGCGTTACCTAGGGAGGTGGTAGAATCTCCTTCCTTAGAGGTTTTTAAGGTCAGGCTTGACAAAGCCCTAGCTGGGATGATTTAACTGGGACTTGGTCCTGCTTTGAGCAGGGGGTTGGACTAGATGACCTTCTGGGGTCCCTTCCAACCCTGATATTCTATGATTCTATGATTCTATGATTTCATGTTCTGGAAATTAAGCTTCCCTCTCGCATGGTCCATTATTTATTACTTTAGGGAGGCAAGTGTACAATGTTATCATTAGTCTTTTCTCCTGAATATACATTAAATAATTCAAAATCTCAAGAGACTAGAAAGCTACAAGAACTCTATTTTTAAAAGTACTCCAAAATATTTGGGGGTGGGAGAGACAACTAAAGGAGGCAGAACCTTAATCCTTATCTGCTGTTGGGCATTTATGGACCAAAAATATTTAAAACACTACTAAAAAGTGACTTGTTATGGTAGCTGGCTCTACTCAAGTTACTCACTCTCTAAATACTATAAAAAAAAAAGAAAAGGAAAAAAAAAAGACATGCAGGACTGATTTCCCTTTGATTAGTAGACTTGGAGTCCCATTTGAAAACTTATAGGTAATTTTCTTACTTAGTACTTTAATTTCTACCAGTCCAAATACAAGCTTATCTGGACAGTAAACAACATCACTTTCTAACAGCCGAAACCTCCCTTCCTGGAGTTCACCCAGTCATTTCTGTCTGCTCATAAAAGGTGCTAGTGGATCATCTAATGTCTGAACTATAATTTTAAGATTCAGAAGAATCAACTGTAATAGCTTAAAGTCTTACCTCAGGCTGTCCTATTCCAAGGAGAGCAGTGGCATGTCCATAGATGACCACCACATAGTCAATAACAGCAAGATTCAGCTGCTGCAAACAGTCAAAGAAATCGCATTAACAGATATGTGTGAAAAGATTAAATTAGTAACCAGAACACTCTGCCTTGAAGTAGACAATGTTCTCCACAGTAAGCACAGGGAAAAATCACAAATCACAACCTTCAGGCAATAACAGATCAGTGTTACAATTGACAGGATCCTGATTTGACCTTTTGTGATGGCTTAAAAGGGTCCTCCTGTTCTTTTACCATCCTCAAACATAGCATGGTGATGTGTTCTGGAACTCCTGCTTTTGGTAAAATTATACCTGAGCTTACTATACTATGTTCACAGAGAAAATACTCAACACAGAAGAACAAGTTAATAGCTAGTGTTTCTCTTGTTGTAGAAGGAAGCCCTGCCAATGGAACAGGATCTGGGATATTTCATGTTTGTGAGGTGTGTGCATACATATATACATACACACTATATGATACTTACTCGTAGGTAAATTCTGCGCCAAAAAATTAAATTCTGCACACAGTATTTTAAAATTCTGCACATTTTGTTTGTCAAAAAAACAGTTACTCACCTCTCTTAACTGCTACTCACCTCTCTTAACTGTTGTTCTTCGAGATGTGTTGCTCATATCCATTCCAATTAGGTGTGCGCACGCTGCATGCACAGTCGCTGGAAAGTATTTCCCCTAGCAGCAACCGTCAGGTCGACTGTGGAGCCCCCTGGAGTGGTTCCCTCATGGCGCTCAATCTATGACCCTGCCGACCCAGCGCCTCCTCTGTTCCTTCTTGCTGGTTACTCCGACAGGGGAAGGTGGGTGGGTTTGGAATGGACATGAGCAACACATTTCGAAGAACAACAGTTACAAGAGGTGAGTAACTGTTTTTCTTCAAGTGCTTGCTCATATCAAATCCAACTAGGTGACTCCCCAGCCTTATCCAGGTGGTGGGGTTGGACTTAAGGAAACGCAGATTGTAGCACCGCTCTGCCGAAAACTGCTTCATCTCTGGCATGCCGGACAATGGCATAATGTGAGGTGAAGGTATGCACCAAGGACCAAGTTGCTGCCCTGCAGATTTCTTGGATTGGGACCTGGGACAACAATGCTGCTGACAAGACCTGGGCCCTCGTGGAGTGCACTGTAACAGCCAGGGACAGTACTCTGGCCAGCTCATAGCATGTGTGGATGCATGACGTGATCCAGGAGGATATTCTTTGAGATGAGACCAGGAGTCCTTTCATCTGGTCTCCCACCACTACAAATAACTGGTTCAATTTTCTGAACAACTTAGTGCACTCGATGTAGAAAGCTAGTGTTCGCCAAACATCGAGTGAGTGCAGCCTCTGCTCCCAGTCACTGGCATGAGGCTTAGGGTAAAAGACAGGCAGGAAAATGCCCTGACTGGTATAGAAGCATGACACCACCTTGGGGAGAAAGGCTAGGTGCAGCCGAGTTGCACCTTATTCTTGTGGAAAACCGTGTAAGGTGGGTCAGAGGTCAGGGCCTTTAGCCCAGACATTCTCCTTGCAGAAGTAATGGTGACCAGGAAAGCCACTTTCCATGACAGATATAGGAGGCAGCAAGTTGCCAGTGGTTTGAATGGGGTCCCTATGAGCCTGGAGAGGACCAGGTTAAGGTTCCAACCAGGGACAGGATGCCTGATCTAGGGACGTAGGCGGTCAAGACCTTTGAGGAAGTGACCAACCATACTGTTGGCGAAGACGGATCAACCAGATGCTACTGGTTGAAAGGCCGAGATAGTAGTGATGTGTACCCTTATGGAGGACGCTGCCAGGCTTTACTGTCTGAGATGTAGGAGGTACTCCAAGATGAGGGGTACAGGTGTCTGGAGTGGGCGGGGGGTGTATGATGCTGGTCACACCAGCAAGAGAATCTCTTCCACTTTGCCAAATATGTGGGTCTAGTGTAGGGCTTCCTGCTGCCAAGGAGGACCTCCCTTACTTGTTCTGAGCACAGAAGTTCCATGGAGTTCAGCCATGAAGCTTCCAAGCCGTGAGGTGGAGGGACCGCAGGTCGGGGTGATGGAGGCAACTGTGGTCCGGAGTAAGTCGGGGAGGAGAGGTAACATGACCGGTGCATCCACCGACACCTCCAGTATCATGTTTTACCAGTGCTGTCCAGGCCACACTGGAGCTATCAGAATTACCTTTGCCCCCTCCCTGCGGACCTTGAGCACGAGAGGGAACGGTGGAAAGGCATAGAGCAGGCGACCTCTCCAGGGTAGCAGGAATGCGTCCGTGAATGATCCGTGGCTGTGACTTTAGAAGGAGCAGGTGCAGAATATTGGACAGTCCCTGTTGTGTCAGGTGGCAAACAGGTCGACCTGGGGAAACCCCCACCTTTGGAAAATGAGGTGTATGACATCCGACCGGATGGACCACTTGTGTATGCAGAAGGACCTGCTGAAGTGGCCCGCCAGTATGTTCTGAACTCCTGGTAGAAAGGATGCTTCCAGGTGAATGGAGTGGGCTATGCAGAACTCCCACAGCCGGAGGGCCTCCTGGCATAGGGGAGAGGAACGGGCTCCACCCTGCTTGTTGATGTAAAACATGGCTGAGGTGTTGTCCATTAGAAGCACTACGCACTGGCCTTGTAGTTGGGCCTGAAAGGCCCGCAGGCTAGGCGCACTGCCCTCAGCTCCTTGATGTTGATATGCAGGGAGAGCTCGTCCTGTGACCACAGGCCCTGTGTCTGGAGGTCTCCCAGATGCGCACCAATCCCAGAGCCTATGTAACCGTAACCAGAGACAAGGAAGGTTGAGGGTTGTGGAAGGGGACTCCTTCGCACACTGCTTGAGGGTTGAGCCACCAGTAGAGGGATGAGAGGACCTGCCCTGGCACCGTGACCACCAAATTCAAGCTGTTGCACCTCGGGTGGTAGGCTAATGTGAGCCATGCCTGCAAAGGTCTGAGCAGCAGCCTGGCGTGCCAGGTCACATAAGTGAAAGCAGCCATGTGGCCGAGGAGACTCAGGCACCCCCTTGCTGCTGTGGTTTGGAATTGCTGGAGGCTTTGAATTATGTCCGTGATGGCTCAGACTTGGGTCTCTGGCAGAAGAACTTGTGCCTGAACCAAGTCTAATACTGCTCCAATGAATTCTATTCTTTGGGTCGGTTCCAAGGTCGACTTCCCCAAGTTGAGGAAGACACCCAGTTCCTCAAACATGTACCTGACTAAACGGATTTGGGACTGCACTTGCCCCCTGGTGTGGCCCCTAAGCAGCCAGTCATCGAGGTAGGGGTATACTTGTACCTGCTGTCGATGGAGGAAAGCAGTCACCACCAACATGCGGTTGGTGAACACTTGGGGCGCTGTTGAGAGGCCAAATGGTAGGACAGTGGTATTGGTATTGGTATTGCTTGTGGTTGACCATGAAGCGTACAAAGAGCCGGTGCGTGAGACAAATCGCTAGATGGAAGTGCGGATCCTTCATGTTGAGGGCAGCATACCAGTCTCCCGGATCCAGGGAGAGGATAATGGTGACCAGGGAGACCATGCAGAACTTCAACTTTACCATTAATTTGTTGAGTCCGCACAGATCTAGAATGGGTTTGAGACCCCACCTTGGCCTTGGGGATTAGGAAGTATTGGGAGTAGAATCCCTTGCTCCTTAGCTCCTGAGGAACCTCCTCCACCGCTCCTATGATGCCTACACCTCCTGGATAAGGAGTTGCTCGGGAGAGGGGTCCCTGAAATGAGACAGGGAAGGGGGGTGGGTGGGAGGGAGGGTAGAAGCAGAACTGGAGAGAATATCCCACTTCCACCATATGGAGGACCCAGCTGGCCGAAGTTATTTGGGACCAAGCACGGTAGAAGTGGGATCAAAAAAAGACGGGGAAGGATCCATAATCGAGGCTGGTGCACTGTGCTTGGGCGCCCCTTCAAAAGGCCAGCTTGGAACCAGATGATGGATTAGTCGGGCACTGGCCCAGCCAGGAAAGGGGGGTTGGAAGGCTTCCTTCAGCCGTTCCTGCCCCTTTTCCTGTAGAAGTCCTGCCTCAGCCAAGAAGAGTAGCAGCACTGCTGCTGTTGTTGGGGCTTGAAATGTTTGCGTTGGGTTGCGGGGGTGTGAATACACAAAGATTTCATAGCAGCCCGTCTTTTAGACCATGTAGCCGAGAGTCAGTCTGCTCCGTGAACAGGCCTGCCCCATCAAAAGGCAGGTCCTGCATTGTCTGTTGAACCTCAGGCGGAAGGCCCGAGGCTTGCAACCAAGAACTACGCCTCATGGCGATAACGGAAGACAAGGTGTGCACGGCCGAGTCCGCAGTATCCAGTGAGGTCTGTAAAGAGGTCCGTGCCACCACTTTGCCATACTCCACTATGGCTCCAAACTCCTCCCTGTTCTCTGACGGAACCAGCTCGAATTATGAGAATCAAGTTCCAGGAGTTGAAGTTATACCGGCTCAGAATGGCCTGCTGATTGGCAATCCAGAGTTGCAGCTCCCCCCTCCCTACCTCCCAAATCAAGTACACCTTACGCCCAGACAAGTCCAGGCGCTTGGTCCCTACCTCTCTTTGTTCACTGCTGCAACCACCAATGAACAAGGCTGCGGGTGTGTGAAGAGGTATTCGTACTCCTTCAACGGGATGAAGTATTTCATCTCAACGCCCTTAGCGATGGGAGGGATGGAGGACGGGGTCTGCCAGATGGTCTTGGCATTGGCCTGTATGGTCTTAATGAGGAGCAGAGCCACCCTCCAAGGATCTTCCGGGGCCAAGATGTCGACCATCAGGTCCTCCAACTCCACCACCTCCTCGGCCTGCAGACCCATGTTGCGCGCCACCCTGCGAAGGAGGTCCTGGTGGGTGCGGCTGTTTATGGGGTGACAGTCCGGAGACAGAAGTGCCTGCAATGGCCTTGTCTGGGGAGGAGGATGAGGAGGCTAATGGGGAAACAGGGTCCTCCTGCTCATCAGGGACTTCCTGTCCTATCTCACTGGCTGGACCAGGATTCTGCTTAGGAACCGGAGTTGGAATTTGGTTGGGAGGGGGGAAGAGAGGGCACTGCACCTCCTCAGCACCCTGAGGGGTGGGGCAACTGGCAGAAGCCTCTGGCACCAACAGTTCAGAGGTGGCTGATCGGGAGCCTTTAGACTGGGCGCCTTGCGCTTGGTGGTATGCCCAAAGGATCCAAAATGGCCACTGCACTGGTCCCTGCCACTGTGCAGGCCACGGCCCTGGCCCCATCTCAGAGCATCCATGGCCCGACTGGTGCCAACCCTGCTCTGAGTATCTAGATCCCGCCTCCGAGTCCGAAGACCTGGACTGCTATGGCCAGGGTGGTGCCGAGCGGAGCTGATCCTGTGAGCAGTGCCACGCCGGAGAGCAGTGCCGTGACCTGGAGCTGCGCAGGGTCGCTGAGCGGCACTGGGACTGGTGCCAGGAGTGGGACCTGCCACGCAACGGGGATCGACGCATGGATCAGCATAACGAGCAGGAGCACTGGCGTAACCTGGAGCAGTGCCGCAAGTATGACTGGTGCCAGGATTGTGAGCAGCGCCGAGGGACGGAGCATCACTAGTTTGCCTTGAGACGGTGCCATGCGATTTGATACCGGAGGCTTGGTGCGGAGGGTGGGTGACCTTGGCACTGTCATGGCGATGAGGTCCCTCATGGCCTTAAAGGTGTCCAAGGTGGATGACCTGGGCTGGAGAGTCCAACGGCACTGGACTCGACGGTACTCCTTGCAGGGCCTAAGTCAATGGTGCCATCTCCGCAGGCTTTGGTGCTGGGTGCTCTTCTTAAGGACACACCCCATTGGCGCACTCCACAGGGGTGGACCTCTGGGATGGAGAGCTGCTCCTCCCTTGCTTCTGGTGCCGCTTCTGCACCGGGGAGTGGGAGCCGTGCTGAGTCAATCCAGCCTTTTTCAGTGCTGGGGAGCATCGGTGCCGCAGGTCTCTGACAGAGTCCTTCCGCAGTGCCGCTTCCACCACAGTCGCCGGCGCGCTACACACTGATGAACTAGGTGCCAGGTCTTGTCATGCCGGTGGAAGCTGCGGTCTAAGTGCCACCTCCATAAGGAGCTGCTTGTGCAGGACATTAATTCTGAGCAAATTCTGCATTGTGCAGTGGCGCATAATTCTCCCAGGAGCAGATACTGAAAACTACATTAAAAATTGTATGAAATGTATGACAATGAGAATATGTAAGAAGGTTATTGGGGATAGATTAGATAATTAAAGAAAAATCACGGTATTTGCCACAAAGAGTTTACAATCTAAAGAGAAAGAATAAATATGGTTATGGATCACATCTTAAAATGTTTAGGATGTGCAATTTTGTATATATGCACACAGATAAAAACTTGTATTCCCAATACATTTTAATGACAAGATGTTGTCCATGATCACCATAATCACTTTATATGTTGTATCTTTTTTCCTATTCTCTGTCTTTTTAAATTATAAGCTATTTGAGACACACTACTTTTTTTTTTACATTTGTACAATGCCTAGCACATAGTGGAATGTGACTGGAAACAAGTAATAATAAATCATAATAATAATAATAATAATGATTGCTTTGCGGGGGGAAAAGCAGTGAAATATAAAACTTACATGTCAAGGCTCAATCATCGCTAATAAGTAGCCCAGAGCACCTTCCTCCTTACCTTTAACTCTGAAGGATCCAAAATATTCAATAACCGTGAAAAGAATTGTTTAGCACTGTGACAACGCTGGTCCGTCAAGGCTGTATAGCCATCATGAACAAGCGACTTCAACATTTCTGGCAACACAGTTAAATCCACCTACAAAAATCAATCTTAACTAAATCAAATTTTGTTGACTATGTTATGAAACAAGCTACTAATTATTAAAAATGTAATCCAAGTGGTTAAATAATATCAGAGTTCAATATTTTATGCATTTTTCTGCATCTACAAGAGTTCCACCTTTTTAAATTTAGTTCAGTGACAACATTCACTTTTACCTCCCTGGTGGGTATTCACAGTTTGTGCAGAAGCAAATTTGGTAAATTTTAAAAATATTGTTTCAGACCCATTCCCCTCTCCCTCCCTCTCCCCCCACCCGCCACAACTTCACTGGCTTCCCATTCATTTAAAAATTGTCATCCATCTATGTCAATGGTCTACTGTTCCAACCTACCACACAGATCTAGGCTTTGTCTACACTACAAAGTTTTGTTGGAAAAAGTTATGCCCTCTAATTAAAGTGCTTTATTAAAAACAGCTATTGCATGTCCAACTAGCATCTTGCGTCAGCAGAATGCATCCACACAGTGCCCTGTGGTAGCTATCTCACTGTGCAACTGGCAGCATGATGCTTTGGGAAGGGTTTGCAATACCTCATGGGGCAGGTACAGCATCACATGCGGCAGGTTTCTCAATCCCATCATTTCAGGGACATCCTAGTAGATTGTCAGCTGCTTTTTCAACTGAAGCGTGTGGCGGGAGGGAGAGAGAGGAGAGTGGTGTGGCTGGGGCTGGCGAGACAGCAGGCTGACCACCTATCCTGAGGTGGGGGAGGGGGACACACACCCCACATCAGCTCCCGGCTCTGCTTGGCAGTCGGCACCGCAGTCTCCCCTGAAGCAGCCCACTCTGCCAGCCTCTGGTTCTATGATTCCCTCCAAGTTCTCTCCACAGCCTCCTCAGCTGCCAGGAGCAGCATCCTGAGCAGCTCTGTGAGCTCCCCATGCTGAGAAATGTCAAAGCAGCAAGCAATCATCCATCGTCCCCCCTGCTCCCTGCAGCAGCAGTCTGCCTGCCCCTGTGTTCCCAGTGCAGGGCAGAACAGGAGCTTTCCACGCTAAAGATTTGTTCTTTGTTCCCCAAACAGAGCAGCACACTGAGCTGTCAGATGCTTCCCAGAGCTTTGAAAGGGAAGGGCGCAGGGATACTGGTGAAAGTCAGTTATGTCGACAAAACAAACAGCAGTGTCTACACTGACACTTTGTTGCAAAAAGTTTTATGCTTCTCGTTGAGGTGGTTTTATTTTGTCTGCAAAACAGCAGAGTTTCGCCGCTAAAAGTAGCTTTGTAATGTGTACAGCTCCTGTGTTTTGTCAGCAAAAAGCAGCTTTTGCTGACAAAACTCTGTAGTGTAGACAAGGCCTTAGTCACTCTAAATCTCAACTCCTCTGTCCCGTCCCATGATTTCACCACCACGGTTTAAGAGTCTGCGCCTCAGCATTTTTACCATCTAAAAGCAGATTTCCTATATTTTTTCATCTTACACTCACCCATTTCTCTAAAACAATAAAGCAATTTGAAAACATTTTTTCTCTCCCTGGTCTATATCTTTTCACTTTTGGTTTTCTTTTATATTTAATGCTGAAATATCTTGGGTATTGTATTAGCTTGTTACTCCTCTAAAGTTGCTGTATAAATGAGATAAACACAAAAGTAATTAGTTCATAAAGTGGTCTAATATCTTAGGTTCTGATCCTATGCTGTGAACCACATGACGGACTGCTGTGCAGAAGACCTCCAAGCACAAGTAGTTGCAGGATTGGAGCCTTAGTATTTTGAACAAGTAATTAAGGAAAAACAAAGTTGAATTTAATGTCATAAAGTAGCTACTATGCATACGTATCAATTACTTGTTAGAGAAGACTGCATAAGGATTTTTACAATGCACAAACAGGGCAGTACATGTACGTATACGCACACACCGTAATACCTCATTGTTCCTGTGTCAGGCAAACCCATTTTATAAGCTTTCATTCCTCATTTTCTTTTAAGATATGAAATAATTTAAATGTAAAAAATTATGAATAAAGCTTATCATTGTCTCTCCAGGCAATGGAAGATAGGGTTGGGGGTGGGAAAGGAATGATAAAAGTGGGAAAATATTGGATGGGGGAGGATGACTTGAGATTCTAAGCTGCCTGATTTACTGATAGTGTGTTATACTGAATTATACTGCTGTATTTTAATTACGCTTGGGTATTATTTTGGTGTATTTTTAAGCTTTGGCGAGGGTGCTAGAGGGTGTCATTTGGTCCCCTTTTTCCTATTTACATAAATCCAAATGAATACATTAAAAACATGTTATAACAAGCTGAATACTAAAGAAATTCACTATTACACAGACTGTAATGATCTCCTAAGTCATGCCTAAAATTAGTTTTCAGTACATAAATTTTATTTTCAGATTCTTTAAAGTAGAAATTAAAAAGTTATGATTGTAATGTTTGAAGTAATTTTTTAAATATTAATGTTTCACCCAAATATTAAAAATTTGAACGAAGTGAAAACAAAAGCCAAATCTAACTAGTCCTGTTGGTACCACTGAAGTGAGATTTCAAAGTAAGGACCTGGTCAAATCCATGTTAACATCTTCTCATTCTGTGCTGAGACTAGCCAGTGTCAAACACTGGGGCCTTACAGAACATTTTAAATTTCAAAAGTTTTATCTTGATGAATTTTAGATTAACTTTCCATCAAAATTCAGATTTCAGAAGTCAAGCTGAAAAACCATAGCTGAATTCCAAAACAAAATGGTTACTACAATTGCCTTATTTGAAAAAAAAAAAATAAGAACATTCATCTACCCTTAGGATAGAATGGAGAAAATGCTGATGTTGAAATTTGTCATAAATCTGAATTTGTATTTATTTTCCTGATCTTTGAGTGACTGGTTGTCAGTTTATGTTATTTTTATTATTATTATGTGGTTCTTGTATTGAATTTTCTGTAAATTGGTGACATAAATGTCTTTCTTAGGATTCATGGCCCAAAGTCAACCATACCAACTTCCTTAAAAGTAGTTTTGTGTCTCTTGAGTTTTGATACTTTTGGAGGATTATTGGATAGCTTCTATGACATACAAAATATGTAATATTTTTAAAGATATTCACCTAAGAGGTACTTTTCCAAAGCTGATGCTTACTTAATTGTAAACTTCCATTAAAATATGTCCTAATCTGCACTTGATTAGCAACACAATAAATTAACACTGCAGCAGAATTTAGGGGCTGATGGTGTTTTATTTGGTCCTATTGTACCAGAGTATACATAGCCCTGTTCAGAAGTTTATGCTTGTCTGATAGATGTGTAGTTAAACCCTGGGCTGCCTCAACGTGTTAATTAAATACCATTGTTGTATTTTTTAATACTTAAGTAATGTTATTGCCAAGATAACATGATTTATTCAAACAAGAGACATGAAAAAGTTTTTTCAATTAAGATCCTAGTGTTTTCAGTTGTTTCCTTCATTTACCTGTTGGATAGCACTACAGAGTTTATCCTGGATGTTTTTAGAATCGGTCTTCAAACTCAGATGATCTCTACAATTAAAGACAGTATTAGCATCACTGCAATTTTTAAATTGGAATTTGTACATATACATTTTATATACGCCATTCTTCAGAGGGTGAAGAAATTTGTTTGCTTATGTAGCCATATGGGGTATGCCTGCACAGCAACTGGGAAGGTGCTTCCCAGAGCAGGTACAGATATGCACTAGCTCTGCTCAAGCTAACACACAAAAACAACAGTATGACTGCAGCATCAAGGACGGGGCATAGGGCTAGCCACCTGAGCCACTCTGCTATTTTTAGTGCACTAGCTCCAGCATAGCTAACATGCATCTCTCTACCCGTGCTGAGAAGCATACTCTCAGCTTCTAAAGACATTTGATTATACCTTCATCTCTGCCCCATGTTCAAGGGCAGAAAGCACCAATCACATGGGAAGAGTCCTAAAGATTGTGTGCTAAGGAAATGAAGATTTCTAGGAAGGAATGTGTCTGTTGTATAGAGTAGAGCAAGTGTGAGGGGACCTTGAAAATGATATGATCCAAGCTATGCTGGTGTGGCTAAATTTTAATTCAATAATTAGTATGAAATCCACAGTATCCTAGACTGCACAATAAACACGTTCATTGTTATGGCTAGGCTCCATAGACTTTTCACAGCAACAGCCACAAAGATATAAAAGTAGATTGTGATTAAGTAATGGCATCAACACATTTTCTTAACGAGAATTTTCTAATTATGCATTTATTTATAAAATTGCAAATGGCCTCTGAACAATACAAAAACTTCAAATAGTGCAGCCTCTCCATGACAGATGTAGTAATTAAAGAAATTTAGTCAGCTGTCTGGACCTGTAAAGTTAATCAAAGTGTAGTCCAGCTCTGAAAAATGATTTCAAAATGGCCTAGTAGGGTTTCATACTTTGGTGTTTCACTAACACCAATTTGTTTCAGGCTGTGAGAATGATAGATTATGTAGTCAGCCACTGTGAAAGAATGTTACAGCTGAAAAGCAAACCAAAAAAATTCTGTTGTACCTAGACACAGTTCTCTATCAAAGGATCTTTGAATACCTATCCTTGATCACACATCTAATTATCTGAGAGGTAAAACTCACAGCCTTAATACAAACTTAACAAAATTTTATAGCCCGTGTACCATTCTTAGAAGTTTTAATAATTATTTTATGACTTTTATGATAATTATTTTTCAAATTAAGATCTACTGTAATAGCTACAAGCTCATCTTAATGTCAGTAATGCATTTACTATAATCAAGAAACCCCTTTGGCAGAAGTAAACAGCTATGTGGTACAAGATAGTGACATATACAAGCAGTGATTTGGATTTGTTTGTATTCCCTCTCTCTCTCATATGCACACTATTTTTAGACATTTGTTTATAGACATTTCTCTGGTAATTCTAACACTTTAGCATCTCAATATCTTCGAACCTATACAAATGTGTTATAATTAGCAATTCTGCTATTACTTTCCTTTTTTGCTAATCTGTTTTTTAAAATAACTTCTATGCCTTGTGTATAGGGTTGCCAGGTAATCGATTTTCGACCAGAACACCCAGTCAAAAAGGGACCCTGGCAGTAGAGCTGTCTGGACAGTTAAAAATCCGGTTGGTAGCACAGCAGGGCTAAGGCAGGCTCCCTACCTGGCTCTTGGTGTCTCCCGGCCAATGGGAGCTGCAGAGGCGGTGCCTGAGGCCGGGGGCAGTGCACACTGTGCAAGCCGCCTGGCTATGCCTTGGAGCTGAGAGACATGTCGCTGCTTACGGGGAGCTGCCCAAAGTAAGCACCACCCAGAATCGCACTCCTCACTCCCTCCTGCGCCCCAACCCCCTGCCCAAGCCCTGAGCCCCCTTCTGGAGCCTGCATCCCATATCCCCTCCCACATCCTAACCCCCTGTCCCAGCTATGAGCTCCCTCCTGCACCCAAACTCCTTCCCGGAGCCCACACCCCATCCCTTGTCCCAACTCAGAGCAACCTCCCGCATCCTGAACCCCTCATTTGTGGCCTCACCCTGGAGCCCACACTCCCAGACCAGAGCCGTCACCCCCCTCATCCCAATCCCCTGCCCCAGCCTAGAGCCCCCTCCCACAACCTGAACCCCTCATTCCCAGCCCCACCCCAGAGCCTGCACACCCAGCTGAAGCCCTCACCCCCCCATCCCCTGCCCCAGCCCGGAGCCTCCTCCCACACCCTGAACTCCAGCCTGGAGCCCACACCCGCAGCCAGAGCCCTCACCCCAACCTGGTAAAAATGAGTGAGTGAGGGTGGGGGAGAGTGAGCAACAGAGGGAGGAAGGATGGAGTGAGTGGGGGGTGGGGCCTCATGGCAGAGCCTTGGGGAAGGGGCAGGGAAGGGGGCAGGGCAAGGGTGTTTAGTTTTGTGCAATTAGAAAGTTTGCTACTTCACAAATAGGGCTGCCAACTCAGTTAGAGCATTCACTTACTTACAAATGTTAATGAATTGTTGGGACATGATTTTAGATACTTATTATAAGACTATTACAAAAAAACTGTTGAAGGAGAAAAGTTGAGCAAATTTGGCAGTGATAATAATATTTATATGGTCCTGTTTTTCTGGGTTCCTTTTGTCAATGAAGATCTAATTTTTAATCATGGCTCTTCCTTCTACAGCTTAGTTTCTTCTTCTTGGACCTTCAAGGAAATAATCAACTTGTGCTTATGACAACTATCCACTGCTATTGAAACAACTGTGATCAAATTCAATATTACAGACTTCTACAGAGAATCAAAAAAAGATGAGAACCACCATTACTGGTCAACCATTTTAAAAAAAAATTATATATATATATATATATATATGAACGGCTTCTTTATTAGCTAGGAGTGCACAAAATGTTGAAGTCTCCAACATGTCAATGAGAGTTTGTATCCAATATATCTGAATGCCCTCCTCATGTGAAAATGTGTCCCTTCAAGAATATATAAAAATAGGAACAGTGAAAGTTTCATTAATGTTCTTCCAAAAATTTTCACCATGTAAAGTTACTAAAATGATAAAATATTTATTTCTTACCTTGTCTTTTCAGAATCACTGGTTTTGTTCTTTAGTTTTCCTTTATTTTGGTGATTCTCTCCTGTTACTAAAAATATCATTTTGAACCAATTGAAGACAACATTCATTTAAAAGGAGACCAACTTGAAAATCACATTTTGTCTGAAAATTTTGTACCTCCAACAGTTACAAATATCTCAGATTAATGTAACTGAAAGAAGTTAATAAAAATATCATTTCTTTCTTTATCCAGTTTGTTTACTTTGGAAATTTACCACCACTTTGTGTACAATTTCTCCCTTGCTAGAAGACCCTTTTAATTAAGAAGAAAAATCCTTATAATTGTTTAAATAAACTTATTTTTTAAACAATCACATATTATAAAGCGGTTATATCAGCAACAAGCTAAAAATTATTTCATTTTGAAAATTCCTGTTGACATTGTCTAATTTTTTGAATGATTAAAATATCAATATGGGCCTTATAATAACGTATTTCATATTATAATTTCAATTTGCTGTATTTAGCCACAATACTTAAAGCATACCTTTCTGAATAGACTCATTCAGTTCAAACGACTGACTTTACATTGAGAGAGAAAAGAAATGGAGAGAATAAACACTCCAGTATATCCAATCTAAATAAATTATTTTCTCTACCTATGCTAGTCCATGCTGTAATGTTCCACAGGTGAGGAGAATACATGACAAAGTTTCTTCCTCTCTATTACATCATATCAGGCAATTGTAAAAGAGATCTTTTTTTCCTGTAAAATTATAATTATTCCACCACAGATTAATTCCAATTTTTTAAAAAGTGATTAATGATTTTGGATGTCAAACTTGAGACACCATAAGTTGGCATGAGTTTCTGCAAGTATTAAATAGAAGACTTTTAAAAATTAAGCACCCCTAGGATGTTTAAAATTTCCCAAAATTACTAGTGACTTAACAATTTTGGCCTAGATTAGCTTTAGGACTGCAGATCTTTGACTCAGACCAATATTAAGCTCTGAGGCTATAAAATGTGCAACTGCTTGAAAGATTCAGAGGATCAATAGCCACAGAAAATTTATTGTTGAACACATCATCGTTGAGCCCGTATCTTAGAAACCCAGTCATCTGTGAGATACTAGGTCAATTAGAACTCTCAGAAGAATTTATTAAACAAATGTCCATCGAGGATACCTATCATTGTCTCTAGTGGAGGTAAGTGATTGAAGTCAAACTCAAATAATTAATTCTAGTACTTCACATATCTTAATATTGTGATGATTACTCAATTGGTTGGTTCCTGTGATAATTTAAAACTATAATTTTAAAGGTTTCAGAGTGGTAGCCATGTTAGTCTGTGTCAGCAAAAACAACATGGAATTCTTGTGGCACCTTAGAGACTAACAAATTTCACTCCCATCTTTTCATGTGCTGTAATATATATATACTGCTTGCTGTATATTTCACTCCATGCAGCTGATGAAGCGGGTTTTAGCCCACGAAAGCTTATGACCAAAAAAATTTGTTAGTCTCTAAGGTGCCACAAGGACTCCCTGTTTTTTTTAATAATAATATAAAATGTATAATGAACATATTATACATTAGTGGCATTTTTATATTAATTTATGACAATTCTGTAGGTAAAAGCACAACATAATGAAAATGCAACAAAATGAAGAAAAACATTTAAAAGTATTTGATTTCTTTTCTGGTCTGCTAAAAATAAGAAGTGAAATCACTGGTTGGAGAAGCATTTTTGCTCAGTTACTTGCCTAAAGATGGAAGGAAATGAAATGTAAGATTGGATGTTTGAATGTGTGTTTATTATTAAGTCAAAATTCAATTTTTAACATTTTTATTTTTGTTTTGAATTTTTAGTAGATTTTAAATGAAAGCTTTACAAGACAGGCAATTATTTTGCTGTTCAACTTTTCACCAGTCCATGATCAGAAGATCTGATTATCTGTGTAAGCAAAATTATGTTTTGGGACTCCTAAATAGACAATTAATAGTTGGCAATGTTCAGTTATAGATTTGGTGAGTGCTGGATTTTGCCAGGGTTCTTCATGACATGCTAAATTATGAAAATCAGCGTTTTCTCCTTAAAAAAAAAAAGATGCTCATTGATCACAACTTGATAGAAAGCTTAGCAAATACAGGGATATACTTTATTCTGACTCACTGAAGTACTCCAGGAGGATTTTTTTTAAATCACTGCTTTAAATTAGGCTGAGACGCTGTAAAATTAATTTGAAAATATGTGCTACTGCAACTTTAGATGAAAATGTATAATGAATATATTATACATTAGTGGCATCTTTTATATGAATGTAATACAAATGCTATAAGTAAAAAAAACCATGAAAATTAAGACTGTGATTCTGCAAATACTTAAACAGGTACACCACTGTATTCACACGAATAGTACCATGGGACTATTTATGTACTTAAAAATTAAACATATGCGTAAGTATTTGCAGCATCAGGGACTAATATGTTTATTAAAAACTTCTTAGTGGCATATCTTTATCACTTTAAAACAGAAATTACCGCAGTGTTAACAATGAAAAGTTATTTAGACTTAATAAAATAATTATCAACTTTAGAATACACAAACCAAAACCTTTTAAAAAATAAGAGCCTAAAGTTAAGATTTCTGTGGGAACTCTGCACTGTGCAGGTTCAAATATTTACTGAATATGACACTTACAAATAATAATGCACAATAGAGTTTCCTCATACTTGTAGCCTGTGGGAAACTAGCAAGTGAGAGCCTGTCTGAAACCCAGTGTTTTAAGTATATCCTCATTTTAGCATTTAAGCGTACAGATTAAATTCTCTTTTCATTATTACACTGGAGTTTTCTTTTAAGGAACTGATATTGCACTCAAGCAAATATTAAAAAACATAACCAAAACCCCATTAAAAAACAGTTTTTGTACCTTTGTCCTGCCATTTGCCTAATCAGTGTGTAATAACCCATCTTCTTCTAATGTTTAAAAAGCATATATAGAAAAGGACACCACAATATTAAGTGCAACACAAACTTAAGTCCAGAAAAGAAAAAAAAATTCCAATTGGTATGATTCTATTTTATCTTCAATGCATTTCATATTTAAAATATAAAAGACAACAATGCTGTAGCTCACGAAAGCTTATGCTCTAATAAATTTGTTAGTCTCTAAGGTGCCACAAGTACTCCTTTTCTTTTTGCGAATACAGACTAACACAGCTGCTACTAATTAAAAGGAAAAAGACTTGCTCCGTTGTGTAATATAAGTCTCCCCTTCCACTGATCATCCTGATCAAGCACTGCTTATCTGAGAGCACTAATACGTACTTTGAATCTCAATTTGCTCTTAAAATACAAAACTACAAAAAAACCTCTGTGGAAGTTTACTTAACATACCCATAGGAGAACATATTCAAATGTAAATGAAAAGCACTTACCCCTGAAACACTTTAAAGCTTTACCAGAAGTAACACTAACTCTGACAGGAAGTGCCATTAGGAATGAACAAAAATATACTACAGAAAGGCAAACACACTCAAAAAAATTCATGTAAACCAAACTGAAAGGAAAAGAAGCCAAATACAAATTAAAAAGAAATGGAAGCACAAGGGTCCTATATAAAATCTCCCACAAGCCACAGCCCTTCACTGAACAAAGAACCCGGAAAAGAATACTCACTGCCTCCACCCACCTAAAATCTGTAACAACCAGACATGCACAGCATAACTCCCTCCTCCCAAATCAAGGCCAACCTAAATATTTCCTCCAAAATCAGTATTAACACAAAGAATATCTTGTACCACAGACAATTACAAAGAAAACAAAAAACAAACAAAAACCCTATAAACTCTAAAGAGCACAGAATGAAAAGCTAGTCACATTTTCCAAGAAATTCATATTAAGTAACAGCAAATCACAGCCCTATTATCTGCTTAGCCTTAGTGTGTTCTCTCTTCCCCAAAAGCTCAATCCTTCACTAGACCCTATTATTTCTTCTGCAACATCTCTAAAACAGGTTAGCCTTTTCTCTCAAGAACACCTGGGTTCATGCCTTGAGCCTCTCTTGCCTCAGCTATTACAAAAGCCTCCTTAACCTTCTTGCTACTCAGATTTTGCCCCTCCAGACTATCCACATACAGCTGTCAATATGATTTTCCTCCTGACCATGATTTTCCCCCTTCACAGATCTCTTTACTGTCTTATAGGATCTTTCTGCATTAAGTCCTTGCAATACTTCACAATTCTATGCCAGCTAACATCCCTTCCCAATAACCCTACTACATCACATCTCTTCACTACACCCAAAGTTGTCTAGACGTGTCCCTTTGTACCTTTTCCCGGCTTCAAAAATACCTTATTTCTTCATAGTACTATACATATATATATATATATATGCTTAATTGTCCTGTGAATCATTCATACTACCAGATCACTCTTCAAAATTACTGTTCTGTCATGTATTGTTTTGTACCCACTTCTGGTTTTAGAGTTCAATCTTGCAAGGTGCTCTTTACTCTGGCCCCAATTCAGCAGAAGCATTTAAGCATGTGTAGTCTCAACAGGACTACTTTTGTGCTTAAGCACTTAAGAAGTTACTCACCTTGTGTTCTTTGAGATGTGTGTCCCTATGGGTGTTCCACTGTAGGTGACTCCTGAGTAGGGTTGCCAACTTTCTATTGGCACAAAACCAACACCCTAGCCCAGCCCCTTCCCCGAGGCCCCGCTGACTACATTCCCCCTCCCTCGGTGGCTCGCTTTCCCCCACCCTCACTCACTTTCACTGGACTGGGGCAGGCGGTTGGGGTGTGGGAGGGGGGTGAGGGCTCTCAATGGGGGTGCAGGCTCCAGGGTGGGGCCAGAAATAAAGGGTTCAGGATGCGGGAGGGGGCTCTGGGCTGGCGCAGGTAGTTGGGGTGCGGGAGGGGGTATGGGCTCTGGGATGGGGCCGGGGATTAGGGGTTTGAAGTGCAGGAGGGGGCTCTGGGTTTGAGGGGCTCAGGACATGGGCTTACCTCTGGCGGCTCCCAGTCAGTGGTGCAAAGGCAGGCTGCCTGTCTGTCCTGGTTCCTTGCTGCACCCCGGAAGCCAACAGCAGGTCCAGCTCCTAGGCAAGGGGAAAAGGGGGGCAGGAGGCTCCACAGCATGAGCTGCTCTCATCCGCAAGCACTCCCCTCCCCCCCCCCCGCCAGCTCCCATGGGCCGGTTCCCGGTCAATGGGAGTGTGGAGAAGGTGCTGGGGCAGTATGCGGAACCCCATGCCCCCCCCACCTAGGAGCCAGACCTGCTGGCCGCTTCTGGGGCACACCATGGTACCCCAGGACAGGTAGGGACTAGCCTGCCTTAGCGCCGCAGCACCACCAACTGGACCTTTAACTGCCCGGTCAGCAGAACTGACCAGAGCCACAAGGGTCCCTTTTTTGACCGGGTGTTCCACTTGAAAACCAGACACCTGGTCACTATACTCCTGAGCAGTATCCACCACTGGAGGCTGGGACTTCGGAGTCATATCTATAGGGCCCTACCAAATTCAAGGTCCATTTTGGCCAATTTCACAGTCAGAGGATTTTAAAAATAATAAATTTCATTATTTCAGTTATTTAAATCTGAAATTTCATGGTGTTATAATTGTAGGGATTCTGACACAAAAAGAAGTTGTGGGGGGTCTCAAAGTTGCTGTAGGGGGAGTTGCGGTACTGCTACCCTTACTTCTGCCCTGCTGCTGATGGTAGCACTGCCTTCAGAACTGGGCAGCTGGAGAGCAGTGGCTGTTAGCCGGGATACCAGCTCTGAAGGCCCCCAGTCAGCAGCCACCACTCTCCGACCACTCAGATCTGAAGGCAGCAGCGCAAAAGTAAGGGTGGCATGGTATTGCTATTCTTATTTCTGTGCTGCTGCTGGCAGGCTGTTGCCTTTAGAGCTGGGCACCTGGCCAACAGCCGCCCACTCTCTGGCCACCCAGCTCTGAAGGCAACGCAGAAGTAAGGGTGGCAATACCGCAACCCCCATGCAACTCCCTTTTGGATCAGGACCCTCAATTTGAAAAATGCTGTATAGTATAGGGTAAAAGCAAACAGAAGAACAGATTTCACGGTCCATGACATGTTTTTCATTGCCATGAATTTGGTAGGGCCCTACATATCTGATATGGATGACAGAACTGTGGTGCCGAATTGGGAGTCTGTAGCCAAATCCCCCAAGATGTGTTCACCAGAAGTATGAGCAGATGCCCAGATAGTTGCTTTGCAGATCTCTGATTAGGGATACCCTTGGAGAATGCAAGAGAATGAGAGAACGTTGGAGAATGGACCAGGAGACTGACCTCATGCAGTTCGTATGTATTGACGATGGGGGCATTTCCCAAAACAACTGATAGAAGAGCTTGAAGCAGCCAGAGACCCACTTGGAGAGTTGCTGAGTTGAAACAGCTGCACCTTTTGATCTATCCGCAAGGGAGAGGAATAGTCTCGGGGATTTTCTAAAGGCCTTTGCTCTGTCCCTTCTCACATTAACCGTATGGAGGATGGTCTCTGTTATCCATGTGTCATCATCATCATCATGTTCCTATTACGGCTTTGGTGTTTAGGGCAGTGACGAAGCTCCTCCACTCCTGTCTGTTTCTGGAAAGTCTTTCAATGGTTCCCCAGCTGTGCCCCAGGCTTTCAGCTCGGCTTCCACAGCTTTTCACCATGTTGTTTTGGGGCGGCCTCGTTTCCACTTGCCTTCAGGTGTCCATCTTATTGCTATTCTGGTGATGGAATCAGTTTCCATCCAAAGCACATGACTGATCCATCTCCAACGCCTCCTGGCAATGATGGTGCTCAGATCCTCTTGGCTGCACTGTATCCATAGATCTTGGTTTGAGATTGTTCTGGGCCAAAAGGTACGGAGGATTTTTCTGAGGCAGTTTGTATGGAACGAAGACAGTTTGGACATGTCATACTTCCTGATTCTCCAGCATTCTGCACTATAAATATTCTGCACTATAGTGTTGAAAGTACGCAGCTCTGATAAATCTTGAGTTTGGTTTTGGTGTTGTATTTTGATGATTTCCAGACTGTATTTAAGCTCCTGAAGGTGTTCCTGGCTTTACTGATTTTGTTCCGGACATCTGGCTTGTTCCACCGTCCTGGCTGATGGTGCTGCCCAAGTATGTGAATATTTCTACATTGGTAAGAACATAATCCTCTATCCATACTGGTAATGGTGAGGCAATATTAAAGGTCATGATATCTACCTTACTGCAGTTGATTTTCAGTCCAATTTGCTGGCTGAATGTGTTGAGTCAAATTGTTTTTTCTTGTATATGGTGTTGGGTATGTGATAGAAGAGAGACATCATCTGCGAAGTCCAAGTCTTCAAGGGATGAGAAGAGTGTCCATTTAATGCCTCTGGCATGTCTTCTGTTGTATGCTGCATTACCCAGTCAATGGCAACGTTGAAGAGGATTGCAGATATATGACACGCCCCTGACCTACTCCTGTTTTGAGTTCAAAACTGAGCTCACTGTAATCAACACTGCATGTAAAGTTGAAATAGAAGCTTTTGATGACGTTGATTATATGGAAAAGAATTCCATATGCCCGCAGAATGCACCATAGGCTAGTCCTCTGAATGCTATCAAAAGCCTTCTCAAAGGCTATGAAATTTATGTAGAGTTGCCATTGCCATTCTAAGCACTGTTCTATTATGTTTCGCAGAGTGAAGATCTGGTCTGTGCATCCACGCCCTTTCAGAAAATCAGCTTGCTCTTTTCTGAGAACGCTATCAACTGCCTCTGATATACGCTGGACTATGATCTTACACAATACTTTGCTTGGCACAGATAAAAGTGTGATACCACGCCAGTTATTACAATTACTGAGAGTTTCTTTCTTTGGTATCTTCACTATCACCCCATTGGTCCACTCATCTGGCACTTTTTCCCTTTCCCAGACTGATGTAAATAGAGGGGCCAGGATAGGTCCTGCTAATTTAGAATTCATCTTGAACAATTCTGCATTCAAGTTATCCTTGCCAGAAGCTTTCCCATTTTTTAAGGATTTGACGGCTTGAATGATCTCTTCCTTAGTTGGAGTGTCTCTGCTGATATCAAGATCTTCTTCTGCCTCCTGGATGTTTGCTTCCTATTTAGGTGGCTCCCTGTTTAGCAATTCTTTGAAATGCTCTGTCCAACACATTTCTTGATCTTTTTCAGTTGTTAGTAGGTGTCCTTGTTTGTTCCTGATGAGAATGTTTGTTGGTGTCTGCCGTTTACCACTGATCAGCTGTGTCATTTTGTAGATGGTTCCTTGTTCACCACGAGCAGCTGCATTCTCTGCTTGTGTTATCAGATCATCAATAGAATGCCGTTTGTCCGCTCTCACAAGGCGTTTGACCTCACGGTGTGCATTGCTATACTACTCGTGGTATTTGTCCTTTAACTTCTGGGATTTTGTGTCTAAAACTTTTTTCTTCATCCATGTGTAGTTTAGGGTAAAATGTTGGAAGCTGAATAAGTTGGTTCATGTGAAAAGCAGAAGACACTTTAGGGGTGAACTTCAGATGCAACTTGAGTGTGACCTTGTCTGGAAAAAATATCATGAAAGGAGGTTGAGCCATCTGTTAGGGTGCTTCTGACATAAGTCTGGTAACCTGAAGTCCTACATCTGCTAGAGGATTTGGGGAGCAGAGTTCTGTTAGCATCAGGCTGGGAAAACTGCTTAATTGTGACTATCATTGGGGACTTAGGTAAACTGGTCTTTCGTCAAATCATGTAAAAGAAAAAGTACACAAAGAACAACATGACACAGATGTATGTTGCCCTGAATCATGGATGCCCCCGCAAGAGTCTCAGCGAGAAGTTAATAATTATCAGTAGTGTCAACCTCAAACAGTGCCTGTTCTCAGTTGTCCCTCACAGAACTATCGTAGGACATATTAATTACATAATGCCAGCTAGGCATAATTTGGGGACATGTGGCACCTCTGTGCAAGAAAGATATAAGGTCTAGAAAAGAAAGGCATCAGTAGAGGAGGAGGAGGAGGGCAGGGCTGGATTAACTCTCCTGTGGGCCCGGGGCTATTAGATTTTGAGAGGCCCCTTTACACAAGTCTTTTTCCTGGGAGGAACTTTGGTGCAGGAGGGGACTGGGGCAGGGGATTGGAGTGTAGGAGGGGGTGCGGGGTTTAGGAGGCAGTTTGGGTGCAGAAGGGGGCTCCAGGCTGGGGCAGGGATGCAGGAGAGAGTGCGAGGTGTAGGCTGTGGCCGGGAGGCACTTACCACAGGCAGCTCCTGGCCAAAGGTGCAGCAGGGCTCAAGCTGCCTGCCTGCCTGCCATAGCCCCACGCTGCTTCCAGAAGTGGCTGGCTGCTAGCATGTCTCTGCGGCCCCTGGGGGGAGAGGGGCAGTGGGTCTCCATGCGCCGCACCCATAGCTCCCATTGGCCGGTTCTGGACGATTTCAAACACCACTTGTCGGAGGTTATCTGTTCCCAGATGCTGTAAAATGGGGAGAGGCCATCTCTGAAAGGAGGAGAGGGATTTCCCAGTGTGTGGTAGTAGAGAGAGTGTTCTATGGGCACCTAGACCAACTCGTCAAAACTACCATTTTGATATTGATGGCTGTGACAAAGTAGTTTGTGGTCCTGACTGCTTCCGCTTAGGGAACCTCAATTTCTTCCTTTGAGGTTCATAGGGCCTCTGTGATTGATACTGAGGCATATATTGCGATGAACTTAAATTGTGGCGGAGGGCTATGCTTCCTCTTCTAGGCTGGAGTGTAAATTCCCAGTGAGCGGAGGGTCACCGAAGAATCCTTCTGTATGTGAACGGATGCATCCGTCTTCTCAGTGAACAGCCTCATTCCCTCACAGGAGAGGTCCTCCACTGTCTCCTGGAACTCTTTGGGGAAACTTGATGACTGCAGCCACGAAGCCCTTCTCATAACCACCGCAGTGGAAATCAGGCATGCTGCCGTACCTGCTGCATTTAGAGCGGATTGGAGGAACGTCTTCGCTACCAGTTGGCCCTCTCTGATTATGGCTGATAATTGGTCTTTATAAGAATCTGGCAGCGGATCAATAAAAGAATTTAACTTCATGTAATTCTGGTAGAACTTGGCTAATAAAAAGCCTGGTAGTTAGCCACCCATAACTGCAGAGAGGAAGATGAGTATACTTTCCTGCCGAACAGGTCTAAGTATTTTCTGTCCCGCTCAGATGGAGTGGACCTTGATTTGTACTGGAGGCCCCTAGAACTAACTGCATCCACTATAATAGAATTCAGAGGCAGGTGAGAAAACAGTAACTCTGTGCCCTTTGCCAGCATAGTACTTTTTGTCCACCCACTTATACATTGGCAGGATGGAGGTTGGGGTCTGTCATACGATTCTGGCAGAGTATGGAAGCACCTCATTTACAGGGAGCGCACTTAGGCAGAGGTGGAAGTATGTAGAATATCTACCAGTTTGTGGTTCAGTCACCTCGTGTAGTTGAATTTGTAGGGCTTCTGCAACACCCTGGGCCAATCCTGCAATGACTTGAAGTCACCCGCCATGGATGGCAGAGGAGGCATCACCGCCTGATCAGTTGAGGAGAACGATACACAGGCTTGAAGGGTGCCCTCTCTTTCTGCCTGAAGGCTCGATTTTCTCCATCAGTTGTACAGCAGGTTCTGTGGTCCTTGATGCTGCTGCTGAAGGAGGGTATCTCCTAGATTGCTGTATCACACCGGGACCCTGGAGGTTTTCTGTCTCTGGGCTGGTCCCAGTATGGCCACTGGAGGTAGCAGGCTGGCAGCTGATACCGGGGCTGCCCATACAGTGGAGGTTGAGGGGCTGGCAGGCGGTATACCTGTTGCCCATGCTGGAGTTGAGGCCAATATGGTGGGTATGAGGAGCACTGGGAAACCAGGTCCTCTTGCTAACTCTTCAGTTCCTCTGAGGAGAAGAGCAGTGCATGGCACGGAGAGGCCATCGCTTCCAATGCCCTGGGGGAGCTCGGTACTGGGGCTCTGGTGCAGAGTATGGGTGAGTCAGGTACATCAGATACGGAGAGGTCAGATGCAAACCAGAATTCTGTCAGGGCAGGGAGCGTTGGTGCCAGTAGTTGTTGTTGCTGATTGGCTTGTACTGATGGAGACAGCAACGTGGGCCTGACCAAATGGTCCGCCCGTGCCACGTGCACCAGTGTTGGTGCTGTTGACGTGACAATGTGGCCTTCCCTAGGGTGGACTTTTTATGTTTTTCACACCCTCTTGGTAACAGAGCTTCCTTGCCCATGCTCATTGGGCTGACTGACTTGCTCTGTCGGCTCAGTACCTAGTGAGCCTTGAGTAGTCAGTCTACTCAGCGTTGATGCCGATAGTACCAATGATAAGGATGGAGTCGAGGAACATTTCCAGCTCAATCTAGGTTCGCTGTGGGGATTCAGACCTTTTCTTAAAGGTTTTGTGTGAGTGGCTCATCTCCTTGGAATCATCTGCCTTTGACATAAAAGGTTGCAGTAACAGCTCTCACCGGGACTCCGGGGGTGGAAGGGCTGACTCTGTGAGCAGACGTTTAAGCTTCAATTCTCTGTCCTTCTTGGACTTGGGTTTTAGCTGCTGGCATCAATCACACTTTTGTGTATTGTGCTGTTCCCCCAAGCAGCAAACGCATTGCAAGTGTCCCTCTGTTACCGGGATGGATTCCTTGCAGGTCGGACACTCCTTGAAGCCTGGAGAGTCAGGCATAACCTGGTCCAGGAGGTCCCGAGATTGGCGGGAGGCAAATCCTTTCTTCTTTTCTTTTTCACCTTTTTTTTTTTTTTTTGGGCACAGCCAACTGAAAAACCAAAGGTACTTGAAGAAAAAAAAGCTTCAAGTGAGGCTAAATTTGCAAATCCACGGAGCCTTAATGATCCATAAACAGATAGCTCTCAACTCCGTCTCTAGCCAGGAGTGGTTGAGAAGGAACTGAGAGGGAAATGCCCGTGCATGTTGGCTAGCCTCGTGGCAAGCGAGGAGCTGCACGGGCGGGATGGACTGCTATCGAAATTCTCCGATCCACAGCACAGGGATGCACGCAAACCTATAGTGAAGCACACATAGGGACACTACTTAAAGAAGCGGCATGTATTTAACTTTTGCGTGGTCAGGCTACAGGGCCCAGTGCCTTGCAGGAACAAGCCCTCAGATTGTAAACACACACTTCACTCAGCAACCAGGAATGTCTGCAACTCTATATAACCATTTTAAACAAGAACAAGTTCTGAATGCAAAGAGTAACTCTCATGCCTCCTCAACCACTTACAACTGTTACCAGGAAATATCAACATTGTTAACTACATTTAGGAAAGGCACACTCTTTTTGAAGAGGACAATTACATAACTCTTAAAATCTCCATCTTTGGCACAGAAACAGAAGCCCCATCCCCACACGCCCCTGAGATGGGGATGATCCTCTATCAAAAGATTTTTTTTTTTGGTCCAAGAAACAAGTTCTTATCCAAAAATTGATGGAATTTATAAGGAATGGATAGTGACTGCTAGCGTGTATAGGGCCAATAGCTAGAGAGCTATGTGATCTCTACACACTATATCCCTTGATTGTTTAACTTCTAATTTATACCAAATGGAAGCCAGATTTCCCCAAAATACATATAATTATAAGAGGAAACATTCCTGGACCTCAAAATAGCCAGCTACTGACAGTTATGTGAACATCCTCTATTCCTCAATTTCTCTACTTTTTCCTCCACCTATGTGGAGTGTCTTTATTCCGACATTACTCTCCGTTTAGTAACCTGCCTCATTCCAATATACAGAAAAAAAGAGTTTAGTGGAGCTATGCTTCAGTGTTTACAGTTACTTGCCACATAAAACAATGAACTGCCACATAAAACAATGAATCGTACCTTTTTATATAGTCTAAACTCAAAAACAACTAAGAGTTGGGGAGTAGGGTGGGGGGGGGCATGGAAACCACTACAGCTTTAAGTGCTTTTTCTCCCCAATTACAATTTTTCTTTTTAAATATGTTGAGCTTTGATTTTGGTATTAATTAGTAAACTATGTATCTTGAAATCATTATGTACCTTAAAGTTATACATGCACACTAAGAAAAATGGTGCATTCTAATCTTGGACCAAACATAACAACAGCAGCTATACTGGGTCAGACCAAAGGTCCATCTAGCCCAATATCCTGTCTTCCAGCAGTGGCCAATGCCAGGTTTTCAGAGCAGTGGTTCTCAACCATGGGTAAATGTATCCATAGGGGTATGCAGTTGTCTTCCAGGGGGTACGTCAACTCATCTAGATACTTGCCTAATTTTACAACAGGCTACAGAAAAAGCACTACTGAAGTCAGTACAAACTAAAATTTCATACAGACAATGACTTGTTTATATTGCTCTATATATTATACACTGAAATGTATTTGTATTCTAATTGATGTATTTTATAATTATATGGTAAAAATGAGAAAGTAAGCAATTTTTCAGTAATAGTGTGCTGTGACACTTTTGTATTTTTATGTCTGATTTTGTAAGCAAGTAGTTTTTAAGTGAGGTGAAACCTGGGAGTACACAAGACAAATCAGAATTCTGAAAAATGTACAGTAGTCTAAAAAGGTTGAGAACCACTGCTTCAGAAGGAATGAACAGAACAGGTAATCACTAAGTGACCCATCTCCTGTCCAAAGGCATAGTCTAACCTGCTGCTATTGCCTGACTCATATACGTTGGTCTGTTAGTTCCACTTTCAATTCCAAATGCATACTGATGAGTAAGATTTAATTAACAATGGATGAATAAAACAGGAAGGGGACAGCTGGATAAGAGAAGAGCAATATGACAATTGAAGGGGGGAAAATATAAGACAAATGACAGTTTACTGAGATTTTGGTATACAGTATTTTCAAGTCTGCTTGACTGTGACACAGTTATTTAAGCGGTGGAAAGAAGACACACCCCCTAAGTTAAATTTCCATTACATTTAGAGCTAACTCAGTCAATTAAAAATTAACTCACCTGATGAAAGTGCTGAAGACCAGTCTTTATTTTTTGCACTTATAGCATCAGTAGTCACCTAACAACAAATAAACAAACTTGATTTTTCACAGAAAACATATATTATATAAATATTAAGTTCCAATGACATATTAGAACTATGTTTATGTTACAGATAACTATAAATATTATCTGAATAAAATATTAAAAATAGGTTATGGTATCAATAGTTAAAGAACTAAAATAGGGACAAATTTCTCTTAAAAAAAGTAAAATTAGAAGTGATCAACTTTGGTGAGTAAAAGTAACTCACTTATGTTCTCATTCACTGTAAATACATTAGACTGGAGTACCCAACATGGTATCTCCAGACACAATGGTGCCCATCGGGGCAGTTGTATGCGGCCGCAGGACATTGCACCACCAAAATGCCGCCGCCGAGCGCAGCCACCTGAGAACCGCCTGCCGAAGTGCAGCCGAGAACTCACTAATGTCCATGGGGCACCACATATCTATACAGTCAATCCATATGGAAGAGTTTGCAGGATCAGGACCTAAATATTTGTTCCAATATCATAACCTTCATCCACCCCTTCCACTCTACCAGTGAACCAGCCTCAAAGCCCAGTTCATCTGTTTCTCCCACAAGTATCTCTATGACTTCCTTTGTCATGCTTTTCTTACTGTAGTCTGCCAGGCCACTAACCTCACTTTATCTAAGTACTGCTTCTTCTATGCCAACAATAAGTGAATAAATAATGTCAATTTCTTTTTTTTTTAATTAAAAAGCTTAATGGACAGACCATTGTCATGATTGCATATAATATTGACAAGAATTAAAAAATATAAAAAACTTTGTAAAAACATTTTCACTTGCTATGGGCAAACATTCCCCAACTCAAAACCACAAAAACAAGGAAAGCAAAGGTAAAGCCATACATCTATTCACATCAATTTCTCATACATATTTACCCTCTTTGAAACCCCACACTATCTCTACTGTAAGCAAATCAAAAATTATCAAAAATTATCAAAGTGACATCCAGACAATCTTAACTCTGCCTCATGAGAGATGGCAATGATTCTGTGGAAGGATTCTCTTTTCTAGTTTGTGATTTTGTTTTGGGAGCCATTTGCCCTTTGGAACCTTTATCATTTTTAAGATTTCTGTTCTTGTTGTAATATTGAATGTTTACTAAATTTTGTTGCTATTAGTAAGGAGTGTTGTGTTTGTAGTATAATTGTTCACTGTATGCTAGGAATGCAGAAGCACAATAATTTTAGAGTGATATTGTACGCATGTGACATGTCACAGAGAACAGAGATAAGGTTGTGTAAGTACTATCTTGGCTGATAAGTGTTAATTTGCTTGGGGAAGAGTTGTTAAAAATGATTAGGTTGCTAAAAACAAATGCCCAAACTTAAAAGCACACATACAAAACAGTAAAATTTTAATAAAATGCTAATCTTTAAATTTCCCTGTTTGTTTTTTTAAATAAAACTGAAGATACTGTTAAGCTGTAGGAGACCAATCAAAGTTAAATTGTCCACAAGGGGTCGTTCTGCTCCCCCTTCATACCCTTAATATCCTCACTGAAAGTTTAGGCTAGGGAAGCTGTCAGAACAGCACAGCTGTGCTCCTCAGTCTCTAATGCATCAGCTCCCCCACATTTTTCTGCCCACTCCAAGGCTTCTGGAATATTTAAGAGGGGGATGGCAGAAGGGGAAACTGATCCCCAAGAGGTTGAGCATCACAGCTCCTAGATGCATTGCTCTGGCAGCAACCCCATCCATCTAAGGGTCTCAGTATGACAACCCTCAGGCCAAGACTCATAGTGGGGAGGGTGAGGATGAGGGGAAAGAGGGACTGGGGGTTGAATTTGTGGAGAGTAGATGAGATATCACAGGGAACACAAAGAGGGAGCCTAGATCATCCCTCCAATTTCCTCAATTACACTTATGTTCAGTAACCACAGTGTTTTAAGAAACTCTTTCAACTTAGATTGGATTCTATAATCCACCTTATTCTACAGAGAAATTTCCAACTCTACACATTAAACCAATATTGACCCCTTTTTCTAAGGAGAACAGTATGTTTTCTTCAAAAAGCCTTTCCACGAAGCAAATAAATGTGAGCTCTTCACCTTGAAGACTACACTACATGGCTTTTTTCCCTTCCCTGATATCCTTTACATTATACAAGTTGAAGACTTTTCTGCTTCAAATAGAGAGTCATGCTGTACTTTATATTCTTTTCAAATCTAAACCAGGAGGGCTATTTTTCAAACAGTGTTTGCAGGAATACATGTGGTACTGTTCTATGTTTACTGAATATTAATGAGTGACCCCTTTGTTCTCATACTATGGAACACTAATCAATTATTTCATAGTAGCAGCCGTGTTAGCCTGTATTCGCAAAAAGAAAAGGAGTACTTGTGGCATCTTAGAGACTAAATTTGTTAGTCTCTAAGGTGCCACAAGTACTCCTTTTCTTTTTAATCAATTATAGTTCTTAAAGGAACTGAAATGTTGCCACCCCTCTCTCTCACACATACACACGAGATGCTCACCATAAAACCCCCCCAAAATATTAAATATGCATGATAAGGCCAAATATTTCCACCTTCATAAAGTTAACTGTAGTTTAAATAAAACAAATAGATGACAGTTTAAAATATTATCCATCTACATTTTGCATAGATACAACTATACAATTTCCTAAGACATACCAAGTCTTTTAAATATTCTTTAAGCCACTGTTCAAAGTTTGTTACAGTCAGAGTTTATTGCAACACTGATAATCTGAAATCAGATAGTGTCTCCCTCCCATATCAAGCGATGGAAACTCCTCTTTTATACTAGTTCTTTAAATTCACACCATTTTTCTAGGACACCAAGTTTCAAAAGGCACTTGTTTCCTTTCTATAATGTATTATTGAAATTCAATTTCAAATCCATATTAATTTTATTATCTAAACTGCATTAAAATATTACCCCTTTTAATTCAGTAGTACAGAAAGTATTTATCAGTTTAAAGGAGACAGCATATACTGACCTATTTTACGAAGATATTCCTAGCTCAACAACAGGTGGCATGTTTTCATAAGAGGCAGTCTACCCACAAATACATAAAAACTGAAGCTTTCAAGTCCTCCTTTTATCCTGTGTATCATACTTCCTCTTTTCAATAAGAGCATTCCAATTAATTCATTGCTCAATCTTACTTTCTATTTTGCTACTCTTTGCTCTTCTGAGCCATTTACTGAGAAATGAAACCACATCAGCTTTCTTCCTAGCCAGACCTTGTTTTCACGTTGCTAGGCAGAATTTCTTTCACATTTACATAGCAGGCAAATGTCTTTTTACACTGTGTAAGATCCACATTATGAATCATCATGCCTCCATTAGTATACAACATAACTAACCTGTTAATTTCTAGTAACTGATAATGCTAAAGGGAGTCAGAAAGAGGCAGAAAAGTTGAATTTAAAAGGAAAGAATGCCTTCAGAGAGCTTTTTGTTCAGTTTCATTCCATTTGAGCATACAGTTTTATCTTGATCCTAGAGAGAGCTGAGCAAATAAGGCCTTGTTTATCCCAGCCCTGTAGCCAGTGGTGTCGTTCCAACAGTGTAAACACACTTTACACTAGTGCAGGGGTCAGCACCCTATGGCATGCATGCCAAAGGCGGCATGTGAGATGATTTTGAGTCCTGGGGGCTCTGCTTCCATCCTGGGGTCCTAGAAGCCGGTCCGCTGCCACCCAGGGTCCCGTCCGCTGGCCCTGGGTCCCGGCCACCAGTCCCGGGGGCTCTGTTGCCATCCTGGGGTCCTGGCCGCCAGCCCGGGGCTCTGCAGCTGCCCCCAGCTGTGACCCACTGGCCCCAGCCTGGGGCAGTGAGGGGTGCAGACAAGGGCAAGAGGGGGCACAGCTCAGCACCCCTGCCTTAAAAATTGTTCCAGCACCACTGTACAGGGATATTTTTAAGTCCTGATTTGCTGCTTACATCACTATCAGGTCACGTGGAACAGGGTACTGCGTTTGACGTTGTGCGTGCCATCTGTCACGATTTTTTCCCCCACTGTAAGTTGAGTGGTACATTTGACAAAATGTCAGCTCCTAAGAAAGCAAAGTTAGATGTCTGTTCATTTCAGCCTTCTTTGACAGATTCATTTGGATTTATTCAAAAGAAGGACTGTGCTGTTTGTGCTTTCTGTTATGAAAGTATTGTTTGTCGCACATCAACCGTTCGATATTTTCAAACGAAGCACGAGAAAACCTTTCTTGACGAAGCAGACAAGACTGAATCGATCAAAAAGGCAGTAGCAGGATATGAGAAGCAAAGCAGTGTTTTTAAATGCTTAAGTGTAAGTAAAAATCAAGCCACAGAAAGAAGTTAGAAGATTGCACAGTGCACTGCAAAAAATGGAAAGCCATTTACAGATGGGAAATATATAAAAGAAGTTTTTCTCAGCAGTTCGGAGATTTTGTTCAATGATTTGCCAAATAAAGATGCGTATCTAGAATAAAAGAACTGCCTGTCTCTCCCAGATTAGTTGAGTCACGCATAAGTGAAATGGCAGAAAACATTAACGGAAAGCAGACAACTACATTAAAAGACACAGCAGTTTTAGTGTTGCAGTTGATGAGAGCGTGGATATAAACAACTTTCCACGTTTGGCAGTTGTTGCAAGATATTGTGCTTCCAATGAAATCCAAGAGAAACTTTGGTGCCTAAAATGCCTGCATGGCACAACAAAGGGGGAAGATATAGCGGAAACTTTTGTAAACCTTTTTGAAGAACGAGGAGTTGACATCAGAAAAATATTTTGTGTGATAACAGATGGTGCTCCTGCCATGGTCGGCAAAAAAAAGGGATTTGTAAAGTTACTTGAAGATCAAATTGGCCACCCGACACTCAAATTTCACTGTATCATCCATCAAGAAAACCTGTGTGCTAAAATTTCTAATTCAGAGCTTAATAATGTGATGAATACAGTGGTGCAAATTGTGAATGTCCTTGTTGCTTGATCTGCTTTGACTAACAGACAGTTTCAAGCACTGCTAGAAGAAATGGACAGTGCTTATAATGACATTCCACTTCACAGCAACATTTGGTGGCTAAGTCTTGGCAAGGTTTTGGTGCACTTTGTAAACTGTTTTGATGCAATTAAGGCCCTTTTGTCAGAAAACGGACAAAACTATCCCGAACTGGATGATGACAAATGGCTGCGTAAGCTCATGTTTCTAACTGACATCACCATTCACCTAAACGAACTCAACCTCCATCTCCAGGGTGCAGGGCAAATGGTTCTGGATCTTTATGAAAGGCATTTGTTGTAAAACTAGCATTTTTTTCCTCAGGATATTCGAACTTCGACTTTCTGCTACTTCCAACACATAAAAGAGCTATTGACACGTTGCACTGTCAGCATCGATGAGATTGGAACGTACATGCAAGAACTGGAATCGGAATTTTCTGACAGATTGCAAGATTTCCAGCGATTTGGCCCAATGCTTTCTTTTCTAATTAAACCTGAGAAGTTCAAAGAAAGCGACTTGGATTTGTCTACTTTCAGTGGATGGGTGTTGAAGATTTCGAAATGCAGCTCATTCAGTTAAAAAGCTCAGAATTGTGGGCATCAAAGTTTGGAATTCTGCAGAGTGCACTTAAAGCTACCGAGAGAGATCATGGGGCCTCTATTCTGACCTGCTGAATGTCCCTGCCAGTGAAATTTAACTGTTTGAAGAAAATTGCATTTGCAATGCTTTCAGCTTTCCACATAACTGTATGAACAGGTATTTTCACACATGAAATCTGTCCTCTGTCCCTCTCGGAGCCAGTTAACAACCGATCACTCAGAAGCCTGCGTGCAGCTTAAAGTTCCAAATACGTGCCAGACATTCGAAAACTCAGCAAGGAAAAGCAAGGGTAAGGATCACACTAAACTGATAAGATCTGCAATTTAATTTAAAATGAAGCTTCTTAAACATTTTAAAAACCTCATTTACTTTACATACAACAATGGTTTAGTTATATATTATAGAGAGACCTTCTAAAAACATTAAAATGTATTACTGGCACATGAAACCTTAAATTAGAGTGAATAAATGAAGACTAGGCACACCACTTCAGAAAGGTTGCCGGCCCCTGTACTAGTGTAATATGATTTGTACCAGCCAAGAGTACCCTTGTTGCAAGACAGGGTAAACTGAACCTTTTCAAATCCCATCTACACTAGAGGTTTGTACTGTAACATCTACACTGCCATGTTTTTTCCCACTGAAGTATACCAGGCCTAAATTCTTAACAGAGATTTACTCTGCTTATACTCTAATAAATTTGTTAGTTTCTAAGGTGCCACAAGTACTCCTGTTTTTTTTCCTGCAACCATCATTACTTATTCCTATATGTTACTAAGGTATCGCTTTCCAGGGAATTTACAATACTTGCCAGTGATTTACATCTGAAGTCAATACTAGGTGTCCTGTTAGATTATTTTCAGTCTTTCCTATCTATTCTCTAACATTTATCTAATGTCTGGTCTTGTTGCTCAGGTACAAACAGTGTTGTTTCTAGTGATGTGAACTGGAATTTCCCATCTGAACTTCATTGCAAATCTGTCCCAGTATTTGGTGTTTTACTGAAACCTCCAGCTCCTGGAATCACAATAAAGCATGAGAACCTCAGGTTTCATATTAAAAAGTTTCTGGTGTGAAATCTTGGCAAGACACCCAGTGATTTCAACTGAACCAGGATTTTTACCCATAGCTTTTATGGTTGCGGAGAAGAGTTTAAAAATGTGACCTGAATGCACACTAAAAACTCAGAAACAGGACAGCAAATTTTAAAAAAAAAAAACACCTACTTTTTTGAATGTTTGAGGTTGAAAATACTGCACTTTTGTTCACTAAGCAGCCCACTGTTCGTGGCAGTACATAACGACTGGCCAAAATCCTGTGGCTGAAGGTTGGACTGTGCCAGGAGGCAAGTAAGGATGGTTTTCTGGTCACTAAGGCAATGTCAGTTAGGATTCTTTCTTCCAGTGAGCCCCGAACAATCCCTGTTTACTCCAGCTGGGAGTCTCTTCTCTTCCCCCAGCACCAAACTCCACCCTTGTCCAATCAATTTCCAACTATTCCTTCAAATCAGGAAAGAAAGGCAAAGCTGCACACAGTGTGCATCAGGGGAGAAATCTGCATGGAACTCAGTTTCATGATGCAGCAAGACAGATGAGCTGAATAAAGCTGCTAGCCCTTCAGGAGGGGATATGGTCACCTAATACTCATCAAAGTTGGGATAGTGAGTAGTGAGCCAAGTTTTGTCAGTTCCAGTTTATCAGAGCTTCTGGGACAGTGTCTAAGTACTCCATAATACAAACTGTGTCTATCAAGAAAGTGCATAATTTTTATAAAGCACATGTTATTAACAGTAATTTCTAATCAGTAACAGTACAATTTAAAGATTAAAGTTACCCTGATATTCTCTTTTTGATGACAGCTGTGGTCTTTCGAGTCCGCTTGTATTTTCCTCCTTTCTTTGTCCATTTCTTTTGACTCTTGAGAACTGAATAAATCAGACCGTGAAGAACCACATTCTCTAAGGAAAATAAAATGATGTTTTCAGTGCTGGTAAGTCATATAGGCAATGCTTAAGATTATAGACTATATATGTATTGCAAAAAATCCCCATAAATAGATGGATCACAGATAGCTTAGACATATTTAAAGAGGTGGTCATGTAACCAAGCTACCAAACTCTTGAAAAGTTCTTCAAACTATTGACCAGCAAGAAAAGAACTAAGTGGACAGCACCTCTAATCAAATAGCAAAGTGATGTTTTCTATAAAGAGTGTACATTTATGTCGTTTCTGTCTACACATAAATCATACTCAATATGCTATAGCAAATGTTGTTTCTGCAATACAGAAAAGGAGGTTATGGAGGGAATTTCTTCAGGTCACTAATTTTTACAGAAAACTGATTTTAATTATAGTTACTGCATTCTTTTTTATAATGGCACATGCCATAAAGCTTACAAGTGTAACAATAAAATCGAATGCATCTTTTAGAGAAAAAAGCTTAGTTTATAGGCATGCACTTTAAAACAGCTAAATAAACAATGACTAAGGTGGAGGGGGAACAAAAATACCTGAAGGGTCAAATCCTACATTGTTCTATATACAGAGCCAAAAGATACACTTGACTAGACTGGGACTGCCCAATAGATGTACATGTTAAACTTCAGTGATGCTAAAAATTAATCTATGATTATTACATGTGATGATTGGTGCTCAATTACTCCATATATCTAGGATTCAATATGGTTTTTAACCCCTAGGGATTTGCTGTGGTTTAGCTGAATCTAAATCTAAACTTTTCATGCTTTAAATGGAACATATTTCCCAATCTGCTTCCCTAATAGCTACAGTACTGCAACAGAGATAGAAGGAAAGTTATTTATGTTTCAGGATTTTTTAGATTTACAATTTATAACATGGGGAAACTAAAAAAACTAAAGAAAACAATCTAGAGGTAGTAATAGACAGCACAAAACAACTGAAATATATTTTTTAATTACTTTGTTTCCTACACTCCTCCACGACTACCCCTCATTATGATTAATGGGCATTAGACACTGTTGGGTTCAGATACTTGCCTCTTTCCCCCTTATTTTTACTTGTTAGTGTATAACATAGTAAATTAAGCAAAGCTCTGTACTATTTAAACAAACATTAAATTAACTTTAGATTAATTGAGTTAATTTTTATAAATAAAAATAAATCTGGCTTTAACTTACTTTTTCTCAAAAAATATTTTCTTTCTTCTGTGTTTACTCACTTTCAGACCTATAGAAATTTAACACAGAAAGCACTGATCCAGCAACTGAAAAATGTTAATTCATTTGAAAGGAAAGTTGCAGTTCAAGGTACTTTATTGTATTCAGAAAATATACTGAAGACAGAAAAAGCTACCTTTAATTTCGTCCATTTCCTTCCTTAACTTTGTGTTTTGCAGAATAAGATCCTTAACTCGCTCAGGAATATTCTTGCAGAGTTCCTGGGCTCTCTCATTAGCTTCCAGGGCCCATTCATGTTCTCCCAGCAACGAGAGAGCCTCACAGAAGCGATAATGACCCTACCGTGAATATCAATTTAAATTTTTTTTACAAAGTGATGATTCTTTCAAAAAAGAAAAATACTAATCTACAGCCGAAAAAGTGTCTTAGTAGACTTAACAAGTTAAAGTTTTGATCTACTCAGTAACATACAAGTTACTGTCTGTTCTAGCCAACTGTTGAATGGCCAGTGTTACATAAAATTTGCCGCATCAAAACAGACTAATGATCTATCAAGTCTAGTATCCCATCTCTGGCTTCAGAGAAAAGTGAAGATGCCTTTCCCTAAACCCCAATACCGCTTTTGCACTTGAACATTTGTGTAATTGTCCATATTTAAGTCTTTTTAGACTAAACTTTGGGAATGAGACTCTTTTCACTGTTCTGCATATTTTATTATAAAGTGTTCTGCATATTCTAATGCTATGTAGCAACATAATATGTGTTTTATTTATCACAACAGTGTTTTAAAAATTTACAATATATTCTCTACCCTTCAGCCTCATGCATACAAAAACACCACCCAATAATATTAAAAAAAAAAATCAATCCAACTTTTAATCTTTTTTTTTAAAAAGTTTACTCTGATTACTGAGCTGAGCTACTGCCACTTCCATGAGAGCTAACTGGAGTGGAGAATACTCTGCATCTAAAAGGATTGTACCCTCATATCAGACACTGGGATCTTGTATTTAGACCACCTGATGTATTTTTCTTTCTACTGTAAAGAGAGAGTTGCCAAATTTACATTAAACTAACCTTTGGCCAATTAGGCTTCAAAATAGTGGCCCTTTTTCCATCAACAAGAGCTTTCCTTTAAAAAAAAAGGAAGTATTTATTAGTATTGCAGTAATACCTAGAGTTCAGGGCCCCACTGTGCAGGATACTGTACAGACATAACAAAGAAAGAATTCCTGCCCAAAAGAATTTTTAATTTAAGTGTAAGACTATAGACAACAGGTATATATAACAAAAACTTATGGAGGGGGACTAAAAAGGAATAATAGGACAATAACTGTTAGCATAAGAAGCACAGCACACCATCTGCCTAACTATCAAGTTTTTTGTAGCCATCAAGACAAAGAGGAGTTGTAAGAAGGGATCTGAAAATGGACAATAAGGTGGCCTTGTGGCAATCAAGACAGGCATCATTTGTGCATTAGACGCAGGGTTCGACTTCTCGATACCATGCAAAAGGATGCTCAAGGTGAAAACAAGTATTTTGATGCAGTGGAGAAGGGGTGAGACTATGAAGGGATGCAAAGAAGGGTTGATGTGGTCAAAACAAGCCATTAAAATTTATTGTTACAGCAGCATTTTAAATGGCTATAAGTGGGGCAAGACAGGATCTGTCAACATCAAAAAGGAGGACATTGCAGTGACTGAGATGCAAGATGAAAGAAGACTTGGATGAGAGATTTAGCTGTGTGGATAAAAAGGAAAGGCAGGATTTGAGGATTTATGCAGGAAGTAGCGGCAAGATTTAGGCATAGTTTGGATGTGAAGATCTAGACAGAGGGATGAGTCAAAGATGACACCCAAATTATGGTCTTGAGTGAAACAGAAATTGAGTCTATGGTGATTAAAAGCGGGAGGGAAGGAGGCTTGTATGGGGGGAAATCAAGACCTCTATTTTGGTTATGTTGAGCTTCACCTCACAACTATATATCCACAAAGAAATGTCAGAGACACAAGATGAGATTTTTAGCATGGACAGGTGACACATCAGGAATGGAGAGGTAAATCTGAGTCATCAGTATAAAAACACTGAACTCATATTTATGACTAAGAACACTTAGGAAGAAAAAGGAGATGAGAAGGACAGAGTCCTTTGGGATTCCCACAGAAAGTCAGAAGGGAAATGAAGAGGATTCTTAATAAAATGCTAAGGAGTGGCTAGAGAGGACAGTCATGAAAGCAGAGGGAAAACAAGATTTAATGAAGAGCATGGTTAACAATGTCAAAAGTTAAAGACAGTGACAACAGAGTACTGGTTCTGAGTTTTACAAAGGAGAGTTCATTAGAGATTTTGGCAAGAACCATTTCAGTGGAGGGAAAGTAAGCCTGACTGAAGAGGGGTTACAGTGCCATAGGAGGAGAGGAACTCCAGACAACTGAAGTAGATAATGCATTCAATTAGTCTGGAAATGAAGGGGAGAAGGGGCAATAGCTAAAGAAGCAAGTAGGGTTTCAGTGGGTTTTTGTTTTTTAAGATGGCATAAACTAAAGCATGCTTATGCTGCAAGGGAAGGGAGCATGCTAAGAGTGAGTTTGAGCACCAGGGAAATGGAGGGGATCAGAGTGGGGGTAAGGTATATCAGGAGATGGGATGGGATCCCTGCTACAGGTGGAAGGTAGAGGAAAAGATCAGATGAGTTGTAATATTTACAAGCTTTAATTTGTATTTGCTGCAAATTATATCTATTCAAAATATACGTTTTCTAAAGATGTTTACATCTTTCAAGTTTTCAATCATATTTTCCTTGTGGAATTTCCTTTCAAATGGATGGAAATCCAGCCATACAAGATAAACACGTTTGCTGGATGGCTTTGCTCAGACAATCAGCAATAAAATAGAAGGTTAAAGATGAAACTTAAATATAAAGCCTAACGAAGAACTAGATGATAACACAGCTCACACTTTTTTTTTTTTAAACAGCTATTTTCAGTCTGCCTGAAAACAATCAGTTTTATCCTGTCTCCTTTATACTGTGCTATTATTACTTCAGGAACCAAGCATTGTATCTTCGAGGGATTAAAATACTACTTTGCCCAGTATACAGTCAATTCAGAGTTTGCAATTACAGGAAACTTCAGCATTTCAGATCCCAGAAATGATTTACTTACTCATAATGTCCAGTGAGAAGAAAACAGAGAGCCCGGTTACCATAAAGAAGATGGTTTTCAGGACTTAAAAATAAATTATTAAAAAGGTATCAGTTAATAAAGTATATTACTTCTGAACAATATAAAATGACTAATCATAAGGAAAACAAATTTTAATTTTTCACAATAAAATTCTCCAACCACTCCATTTCCTCAAGATGTGCAAATCTGTGACCCAATCCAGCAAACACTTATAAACATGCTTAATTTTACTAATCTGAATATCCCATTGATTTCAGATGTGTAATCTCGGCCAAGGTACAGAACTCAGTCAATTCTGGCAGTTCCCTCCCACACATTAAAAATCAGTTCAGAAAGATCTAAATATTCAGGGGAGGAAGGAATGGGGTGCATCAGGAGTAAAGCATTAGTGAAGATAAATTGCAGCTCAGCTCTGTTGAATTTATTGAAGTGCAGTACAAATCCTTTGAGAGGGTACATTTACCATGATTTTCTCTTAGCTCAACTTCACTTTTTCAGGCTGGAAAAGGTGCCTGAGGTGCAGAAAGGCCAGCTGTACTGTAATATATACTCCACTTTATTTGGTGCTGAAATTAATGTTTTTAGACAAATATATTCTTGTTTCTGAACAATACACTAATACAACTACTCCATCAAGCCCTCTTGAATGAATTACAGTAGACTTCCTCTCTGTTCCTGGATCAATCCAATGCTATCCAGAGGAGTTGAAGCAAAAATCAGCACAACAGCAAAACAGATTTTTCATTTGTGACTTGTATTATTGCTTAGGACTTCATTTAACATAGAAACATTAACAAAGAAAACAAGAGGGTATTTTATTCTATTTTGACTGTTGTTTTGGAGGTTCTCCCAGCTAGCTAGGAATCTTCTTGCAGCAGACTGACAGCTAACAAAATTCTCTGATTGAAAGAGGAAGACTGGCCTTGTCCTGTAGGCTCTACCATGATGCCGTCAGACACAAATACTGTTTTTATTTACTACAGAAGTAGAGAGCATTCTATCACTGAAATATAGGAATGTCTAATCTGCAAGAATCATAAGGGGTAAAGTGAATACTGATGAGTACTAGGCCATAGGGTTTAATTGTCTACCACTAAAATAACAATTTTCATAAAGATGTCACTTTTCAAATAACAAACATATCACTGTCCCAACTATTGAGGAAAGCAGAATACCAAAGTCGTGGAAAAGGAAATTAGCTTCCTCACCCTCATATAAAGGAAGCAATTTTCCAGCCTGTGGTTCTCACGTTTGTTGTCTTTGATTATGACTATAGTTCTCCACTCAGTTCTATGAACAACTACATCTACAACAATGCTGCATCTTTAACTTTTTAATTGCTGGACACATGGGAAGAAACTGCAGAAAACAATGAGAATACCTTGAGCATGCAATAAGCAAACTATGTTTTAATTCATTTATCGCTGTCCTAGCCATTTTACAAGATGGCTTGTACCAAACAGTTTCTCCATCTCAGGAAGGTGTGAACTGGTACAATCTACAAAGGCTTCTCTCTAATATAGACAGGAACCCAAAAGCACTGCTGCTACAGAAGTTTTTTTTTCAGTTTTTTACCCAGGTGGCTGCTTTACAGATGTCTGATTGGTATATTGTTCAGGAAGACTATAGAGGTGGAAATGGATCTTGTGGAGTGTGTTCGAGTTCCCGGCAGCGGTTGCATATCATGCTGACTATAGCAGAGGTGAATGCAACTGGAAATCCATTTTGAAAGCCTTTGTTTAGATATGGCTGAACCCTTTGATATTTAAGTAATAGAAAGGAATAATTTTGATGATTTTCTGAACAGTTTAGTTCTTTTGAGATAGAGTGCTAACGCTCTTCTAACATCTAGCATGTGGAGCAGGGCCTCGCTTTTATTGCATATGGCTTGGGAAAGAACAATGGGAGGTATAAACTAATTAGGTGGTATGAGGAAAGTATTTTTGGTAAGAACTTTGGATGTGGTCATAACGTAACTTTATCTTTAAAGAAAACTATATATGGGAGGGTACAGCATGAGATCCCCTATTTCTTCCAATCTTCAAGTAGATGAGATGACCACAAGAGGGTGGGGGAGGAAGGGACTGCAGGGAGATCTCCCTACTCCATACAGCCAGTGGCCTGTGCTCCCCTCTGCCATGCTGGAGCCGCCACATTTATTTATTGACAAATAAAATGTGCAGAATTTTAAAATATTGTGCACAGAATTTTTATTGTTTTGGAGCAGAATTTTTAATTTTTTGGAGCAGAATTCCCTCAGGAGTAAATAATATATTTTTTTAAACAATAAAGAAAGAAAATGAGGGGAAGAGGAGGATAGTTCAAACAAACTAACTCTACTCTATCACTACAACATCAACAACACTAAAGAGTAACACTAAAGATATACTAAATAGGCTCTGCTAAGGGCTCCATCTCAGGCCAAAAGTGGTTGAGAAGGAACTGACGGTAGTTTGGCCGCTTAGCGTAATATAGAGCCGCCAAAAGCGGCCCAGGATTGTGGGAGTGTATAAGCGGCCCGAACGAGCACTGCTACCAAAAATCTCCAATCACAGGCACAGGGATGCAGACTCACCTAAAGGGGAGCACTCATACGGGAAGCTGCTCAAAGAAGAAATCTACTTTACTAGTTGACACACAATGTGAGGGGAGACATTAGGAAGGCATCAATCCTTCCAAATGCATGCCTACAATATATGTCAGGCCCAACACTCCCTAAGATAGGAATCTTTATGAAGTACACAGCCTTTCCACAGACACAACGGAATTTGCCAAAAGCAGCACTTGCTTGTGATAGCACTGGTAATTTCACCAAACCAATGTTTTGTTGCTAGTTTATTTTATAAGGCATAGCATTATACACTAAATAAATACTGTACCATTTGCATGAATAATATTTGTTTTAGTTCTACTTTTCTTTCTCCATTTGAAGTTATACCTATAAAACAGTTTCCACAACCACCCAAAGGATGACTTCAGGGGAGGAATAAGCAACACATATTAGATGAAGTAAGCATGTTCTCAAACCCTAATATCCCACTGGTGCCAACACTGGGCCAGCCCCACTAGTGCCAGTAACATTGGGAGCCCTATCAGCTCCAGTAGCCGTTTTCAGTAGTGTTTCCTGTTTTTCTGATGGGATCATGTTTAACACACAGCACTGAAAGTGGCTTCTGAAGCTGAAGGGCCATTTACCCTACCGCTACCAACACTGTTCGAGCCGGTGTTGCTGAACTAGTATTAGTAATGGTGGGCATTTTTTTAAAACGTCACTAACACAGACAAAGATAAAAAGCGTCTTTAGTACTAAGACAGGAAACAGAGATAATATGAAAGTAAACAAAACTGTGGTAAATCAGTTAGGCATCATCTGATTTTTAAATGGGTGGTCAACAAACCAAGACAAGTCTGAAAAAGATAAAAATGTAAAATACGCAAAGATGATCCAGTTAGTTGACTTAGTTCTTACCAAAATTCTATGGCTTTAGTGTATGAGCTTATAGCAAAAGCAAATTTCTCTTGGGAAAACTCACAATTTCCTTTCTTTTTCATAAATTCACTTTTCTGTAAGATCAAGAAAAACAAATATGCAACCAATCAGAATTTAACCCAACTGTGATGAGAACATTAAAAGCATTTAATAATATATATTTAAGTGTCTCATTCGTGTGTATACCAAATGTTGAAATGTACTCATAACTAATTGACCTGGAGCAGTGTAATTATCTTAAAAGGCATGCAACTCCTAATAAGTGTTGGCATATGATCCTATAAAAGGAATACTTATTTTTGGCCAATAGCTTATCTACAAGTTTCTGTTACTTTGACTATCTTTGACTACTCTTGTTTTTTTTAAAAAAAAAAAAAAAAATTATACGCACACATACACTCTTTAGTGTTTTGTCCTACCTTTATACAGTTTTCACAACTCTGAGCTTCAAACTCTTCAACTAAATTGCAGTCTTCCAATGCAACTTTAGTTATATAATGTTTATCTGTAAGCAGAAATTAGTAAGGTAAGGAAAAAAAATCATAAGCCAAACAATAGGTTTAACTGCTTGCTTGTAACAATCATTGTATATTCTATAACCATAGATAGGATGTGTCTAGTTTTGTTTTTTCCCTCATCAACAACAGAAATAAGCTAAAACAAAGTAATAAATTTCAAACAGAATGTGGATTATTTTTGTTTCCACTGTTGCACAAAATATGTAAGTCCCAACTGAATTCAGCAAAGTACTTAAAATTACGAGCATAGTGCTAACTTTAAGCATGTGAGCAATCTCAATGAAGTCAGTTACACTACTCAAATATTTGAAGCCAGCACGTACTTAAGTACCTTGCTGAATCAAGGACTAAATGATTCTCCCTTTGTACTAAAAGCCCAAACCCTGCCATCCTCAGCCTACATCTCAGTGCCATGGAGCCTTTTGCTACTACAATAGAACTTTTTTCGATCATAAGAGTTAAATTCTCATCTATCTGAATAATTTATTCAAGTTTCATGAAGCTGACACAGATATTATTCAGCTCTAATCACAGTAATATAACAAACAGATATAAATGTGTTAACCATCACAGTCATGCAGTAGAATGAACAACAGTTAAAAGTTTCCACCGAACATTTTGTTTCAATCAAGTATTTCATTTGGATGACAAAGTAACGATCTTTCACTCTACTACTGTTATATGCTTTAAAATATCCACACAAAATGGATGTAAAGTTACCTATTAAATCCATTACCATTTCAAGACTTTGGGAACTAAGAAAAATATTAGCCAGATAATGAGTACCAGAGGGTATCCCCAAACAGTTCTATGAAGGAGAAGAGCTTACACTTAAAACCAAGTGGGCTAAGACTTTAGAGCTAATTATTTACTTGTTTGGAATATTTTAAAATGAAAAAATTGAAGAGTTTCTAAAAATATCTGACAGAGTCAGTATATGGGAATGTTGTCTTTTAACATAGGAGGCACCCATCCTATCCACAGGACATCACAACAAGAGACAAAGCCTCCTGAGCAAGATGATTGCAAAATTTCTGATCATATCCAATCATCAGACTGTCTCCAAAGGCTATGGAGTTATTTTAACTTTGAAACTGACTTCTCACTAGTTTCTAATGGGACCAAAATTATCAGTGTCCTAATCTGCCTAAAGACACTGTCAAACTTGTGGACTCCTGTTTAAATTTTTTTTTTTTTTTTTTTTTTTACTATACTTCAGATAATTTTTAGAAAGTGCTAGTGAGTCACTTCTTTATAATTAGATATAAACTCTTATTTGTTTTGTTTTTTGTTATACTGAAGTCTTCCATCAAATGTTAGACCAGCCTTGTTTTCTTTAACAGTCATTCTTGAAAAGGAAGGTAAGAGAAAATATCCTGGTTTATTGTCTCTCTATGAAAAAAAGTACCTCACGCCAAGTAGGATTCAGATTCCAATGTCACTGATGACAGAACACATCCCAGTTATCAAAAGCTTATTTTTAATACAGATGGGGATATCATACCAATGGCAGAGGCAGCAGGAACAATGATAAACACTGGAGCAAAACTGGATTTTGCAAAGGAAAGACTGCTAACCTGTTTTTCTAGCTTTAGAATAGCTGACAATACTGAAGAGTGGATGACTCCACGAAAAAATTAAGTATACTGCATTTAGAAACTGTTTCACTTAGCTGATAATCATGTTCTCTGTCTTTTCCTTTGTTATTTTCTAAGAGTTCATCTGGCTCTTGTCAATTATTCCACAAATGAGGTTATGATATTCAAGATTCAATCAACTGCTGTGAAAATTACTATCACTGACTAAGAGTAGGATGTCAATGAGGGAATAAGCAGCAGGAATGGATAAAGTCAAGATAAGAATATCCTTTGTAACGAACATTAGAAAACAAATACGTAAGTATGAGAGAATAATCCTTCTGTACTGAAAAGATTCTAATTTTCCCATGATGCCTCAACTGTTCCAAAGCTAAAGAAAAAAAAATATATAGGACTCAGACACACATCCACACCCCAAACCACCCCATGACAAGGTATCTTCCCCCATTTTTTTTTTCTTTAAATGCTTGTCAGTCTGGGCAACTGCACCTGAATTGCTCCTCTATAATCCAGCAAGGGCACCCATTCTTAGATTTCCAGCTCCTAAGCCATTACTGCTCTTGGATTGACACATGCACCTCTCTACTTCCTGACCGGGGCATGTCCAGGCTGCACAGTTCTCTTCTAAGACTGTTATTCCCCAGCAAGGCAGACCACCTAACAGGCCTGTGTCTGCACTTGGCTTACTCTCCAAAGGCTGTAAACAGTGTAACTGCTACAGTTACAAGTTATCACAGCTCTAAGCAAATATGTTTATTCTTAAAGTAAAAGCATTATACAGAAAGCATATTAAAACCAATAAAAGAACCTACATGCATGATAATAAGCTACCAGAGATTGCCCCAAATCCTACAAGGTCTCTGGCTGGTGAGTAGTCCTTCAAGCCTCACCAAGGTTTTTTTCCCCCTCATGATCACAAGTTCGTAATTGCCTTGGTTGAGAAAAAAGCACCCCCATGAATCTGCGAATTACTCCTCTATGCTGTTTGGAACTTTTGATCCTGGGAATAGGTAATTCATAGATAAAGGTCTTGTCCCCAAAACAAACACCCCCTAGAAAACCTGCTCAACTATCAATTCATTCCTGTCTTAGCCCATTTTCTAAAAGAGTCCTTTGAAGCTCATAATACTTCCCAAGGGTTGCATTAGTCAGGTCTCCTACACAGTTTACATATAATCCCACAACACCACAAACATTTGCATTTTTAATATGAGATCCCATGATATTTAAAAGTTAATTCAATAAGTGTAGCCCAATTCAATAATATTTGTCCAGAATATTGCAGGAAATTGGATACCTGTCACAATGATTATACTTACATTTAGCAAAGAAAGCTTCTAGAGGAGGCCAACAGTAATCTCCAAGTTCTTCTAATTTCTGTAGAACATTGAACTCGCCTGTACATTTCACCCAGGCAAGGGCAGCCCCAATATCAAAAACTCTCTATTTCAAATAAAGGGTAAAAATTAGAGAAAGTTACCAACTGTACTCAGTTTTTCTTATAAGGGATAAGCTAAGTAAAAGAAAATAACCTAAATTACTGGCAACACAATATAAAGTAAAAAAATGTAAGAAATATGGATAGTATATAAGCAATGTTGTATAATAGTCTGAAAAATAAGGTGCAAGGGCAAATGTTTAGGGTGTTGCCTGGAAAAAACAGAAAAGCATAGTTTAAATACTTCATATCTATTCCACAACCCACAGAATTCAGAAAAGACATTTTTAGTTTATTTCAGACACTTGATATGTTATTTCTATGCATAAAAATATGGTCAAAGAGAACCAACACAACATTAGCTTGCATTTTCACAAATTACAACAGCCACCTAATTTTATGCACAACAAAGGCACATGGACAACCTTAGAATAGGTTTTTTGCTCTAGCTGCTAGGTTAAATGTGACATACCAGTGACGCTGGCAGATGAGGGGCCTGCTCATACCAAGGTGCCCACGTCTCAATTGGACACTGACAAATACATAGCTGGAATCAGTCTGGCTCACCTATGTTATAATTCTAATATCTATTTTAACAATTATAAGAATGTGTTTATACTTCATTGAATGCTTATGAATTGGTGCATGCATTAATATCATTTATAATATTGTATCCGATATTGTACGGTAATATTTCAGCAGTTACATTGTGAACCTCTGTGACTGTATAAATCACCACATGGGAGAAACACCTTAATTAGTGAGGGGCTCATCTTAACAGAAAGTATTATGCCTTTCCCAAAAGGAAAGGTCTATCAACACCTGACAGACTATTATGGGACCCTGCAATTGGAGTTTCCCTACAAACCCTCAAGAGAACAAAATACTTGTATTGTTCTGTCCTTCTCCCTGTGACAACAAGTCATGCAAGTGGATTCCTCCGATCAGTTGAGTTTCCAGCTCAGAGTACATGATATGAGAGGTATGAAACCCCTAACACGAACTGATGCTTGGACTCTGGGGACAAGATTTTTCCAGGCATAAGCAAGAGATCCCCAGTTGCTTAGCCTGGGTTAGCCCTTAAGGACATAGAGCTTGTGGATTACATAAACTTCTACTACCTTTTGAAACTTAAGATTGTAACTCATTTGTGTATGTTTACTGCTTTACTCTTGTAAAGAATTGTCTAAATTTCTTTTTCCTATTTAATAAATCTTTATATAGTTTATTACAGGATTGGCTGAAAGCATTATCTTTGTTGTGAGACTTAAGGTGCAACTGACATGGGTTAAGTGACTGGTCCTTTGGGACTCAGAGTAACTTGAATATTGCTGTGTTTTTTGGTGTTAAGGATCATTGATCACAAAAGTACGCACACCTGGGTGGTGAGATAGCTCAGAATAGCCCAGGGGACTGTCTGTGACTCCATGTTAATGCTGCTATAGTGCCTAAGGAGTTTACACTTGATAAATTGTTGGTGAATTCTAAGGCTATGTCTACACTACAGACCTTACAGCAGCACAACTGTACCGCTGCCGCTGCACCACTGTAAAGTCTCCTGTGTAAGCCACTCTATGCCAGCAGGAGAGAGCTTTCCCACCAGCATAATTAAACTATCCCCAACGAGCAGTGGTAGCTATGTTGACAGGAGACGCTTTTCCACCAACATAGTGCTGTCCACACTGGCGCTTTTATCAGTGAAACTGATGTCGATCAAGGTTTCTTTCCACACCCCTGACTGAAAACAGTTTTGCTGACAAAAATGCTAATGTAGACATAGCCTTAGTAGAGAACTCACAGCCAATTTGGGGTTTGTACTCTGCTTCCTAACAGTCTGCCTTGAGGTTAGTACTCCTGCTCTTGAATCACTGCAGGCAGCAGTATAGTCAAGGCAAGGTAGCATATCAAAATGCCTTTCAATAAGTAGTATTTCTAATACATTATTACTTTTTACTGGTGCTAGAGATTACTACTCCTGACTTACGAACCTTTCCTCAAATCCTTCTTTGACAACAAACCAGAAAGAACACTTTTGGTATATCAGTATAAAACCAAATGTTAATTTTTAAAAACTATTATCTGCATTGTGTGTGATCAACTTGCCTGTAGTCATCAGCCAATCATTGCGCCTTATAAGGAACTGAATGTTACTCAGCATAGTAAATGCCCACTGTGACACCAAGGCCCACTGGTGACAACTGGCAAATGGCTCAATATTCTTTGCAAGCAGCTCCTTCCTCGGACCTGACAAACTTACTACATTCATTATAAATGGTAGCATGCGAGTTCTCTACTAAAAGCTTGTAACTTATCGACACTCACTTATCGTGAAATGTGCATATAGTAAATATTTAAGGAATAATGTAACTATACTGAAAATTAAGCCCTTATGGTCTTGAAGTGAAAGTGAGTCACCAGAGAATAATGTGTCTTGGTGATGGCCAGTTCAAGTGGAAGGGAGCTGTCAGCCCACTCTGGCTAGCAAATGATGTAACATATTGCTCAATCATCCACCCCAGCAACAACCCAGAAAAGGCAATGGAAAACCAACAAAGCAACTATAAACACTGAAACTAATTGCAAGTGAAAAGGAACGACATGACAGCAAGGGGTGGCCATGTTTGTGAATAAAGACAAAAGACTGATTTAGTATATCACAAGGTGGATATTTCTGTTTCCATTCACTGAGATGCGCCTTGTTGAACAGGAGTGCTTCATGAAAGACTACGGCCTTGTCTACACTAGAATTTTGTCGACGCAAGTCACACCGACTATCTAAAAGCACTGTAATTACATTGCTTGAGCATGTTCGCATAACGCTGCTTCTGTAGGTGGCGGGCATACACAGTTGGTGCTCTAGCACAGACAGTGAGAGCAGTGCACTGCGACTTGCTATCCCACTATGTTACTTGCCACCTTCTGCAGCTAGGAGTTGTAGGAAAACACAATAGATCATAATGCATCATGGGTGTGGGCTCAATATCCCATGATGCCTTTTTTTTTCCATCCCATCATTCCACAGGCTTCTGACTGCATTTTGTGGCATTTTTCAACAGCCCCTGTGCGCCAACCATCTCTGTCTGAAAGGATGGATCCTGCACTGCTCTCTACTGTTGTGGTCACTGTTATGAACAAATCATGGATGATCAGTACTGTGTCCAGTTTTGGGCCCCACACTACAAGAAAGATGTGGAAAAATTGGAAAGAGTCCAGCGGAGGGCAACAAAAATAATTAGGGGACTGGAACACATGACTTATGAGGAGAGGCTGAGGGAACTGGGATTGTTTAGGCTGCAGAAGAGAAGAGTGAAAGGGGATTTGATAGCTGCTTTCAGATACCTGAAAGGAGGTTCCAAAGAGGATTGATCTAGACTGTTCTCAGTAGTAGCAGATGACAGAACAAGGAGTAATGGGGGAGGTTTAGGTTGGATATTAGGAAAAACTTTTTCACTTCGAAGGTGGTGAAACACTGGAATGCGTTACCTAGGGAGGTGGTGGAATCTCCTTCCTTAGAAGTTTTTAAGGTCAGGCTTGACAAAGCCCTGGCTGGGATGATTTAGTTGGCGATTGGTCCTGCTTTGAGCAGGGGGTTGGACTAGATGACCTCCTGAAGTCCCTTCCAACCCTGATATTCTATGATTCTATGCAGTATATCATGAACTCCCACTCTGAATAGGAATCAGAGTTGCCTGACCTGCTACATGTCATAGAAAGAAAACACCAGATTACTTTTGGCATTTATAGAGCAACTGCACACAGTGGGCCGTCAATTCTGGGCTTGGGAAACAAAGCACTGAGTGGTGGGATCACATCATTATGCAGGTGTCGGATGACGAGCAGTGGCTGCAAAACTTTCGGATGAGGAAGGCCACCTTCCTGGAACTGTGTACGGAGCTTGCCCCAGCACTGTGGCACAACACCAAAATGAGAGCTGACCTCTCGGTGGATAAGCATATAGCAATGGCTGTGTGGAAGCTGGCAACTCTAGACTGCTACCGGTTGGTGGCAAATCAGGTTGGAGTGGGGAAGTGCACCATTGGAGCTGCGTTAATGCAAGCATGCAGGACCATTAATCACATTCTGCTATGAAGGACTGTGACTCTTGGAAATGTGTATGAAATAGTGAATGGCTTTGCAGGAAGGGGATTCCCTAACTGCAGCAGGGCAACAGATGGCACACACATCCCACTTTTGGCCCCGGATCATCTTGCGACACAGTATGTTAATAGAAAGGGGTACTTCTCTATAGTATTGCAGATGCTTTTGGATCACCGTGGGCAGTTGAAATGTCCATAGTGATCCTCGGAGACCCAGCATACCCCTTACGCCTAAGGCTCATAAAGCCTTACCTGTGAAACCTAGATAGCAGCAACGAGTGCTTCAACAATAGGCTGAGCAGGTACAGAATGTGCCTCCGGCAAATTAAAAGCACATGGGCGCTGCTTTTATGGCAGGTTAGGCCTAAATGAGGAAAATATTCCCATGGTCATAGGAGCCATAATATTTGTGAGGCTAAGGGTAAAAAGTTTCCCCCTTGCTGGAGCACTGAGGCAGATCGCCTGGCAGCTGACTTTGAGCAGCCAAATACCAGGGCTATTAGAAGGGGCGCAATGGGGGGTTATTTGAATCAGGGAAGCTTTAAGACACTATTTTGATAACGACCACCAGTAATGAGTCTTTCTATATGGCACCCTGTCTGCTTTGTTAACTTTCCACCTTCCTTGAAAATGTTGATTCCTGACCAAGATTTGTAGTCTGCAAATGATCTAATTGCCACTGTGTCTTAATTCCAGCAGCAACCACCTTGTGAAGGAGACAAATAAAAATTATCTTTCAGAGAGTATGTTTTTATTAAATACCAATTAACAACACACAACACTTGGTGGGAAGGGGAGATGATAGTGCAGGGCAGTGTAGGCTCTTATAGCTGTGCTAAGTCCAGGTATCATTTTGGAAGCTATCCAAAGGTGTAGCATGAATGGGATGCTGAGACAGGCCCGGTGTTTGCAAGAAATGGGGGGGAGGAGTTTAGGGAGGGCATGGAAAGCAGTTCTGCATCAACTTAAACTGTAGTGTAGCCATAGCTGAGTTTGGGCTCCTTGTAGCTCGCAAACTGCTGCAAGAAAACTGAACTTTGGGATGGGAATTAATAAGTGGAGGCTTTAGTTAGCGTTTTATGATTTTGCTTTGTATGTAGCCATTTGTTTCTATCGCTCACACTTGTTTCAATTTCAATCTCTATTCTTTCTTAAAAAAGAATTTCCTTTTGTTTAATTATCATTGAACACAAGTGCTACAATTGATACAGGAGCAATAGTCTAGGGTAAAACTAGTAAACTAGGTACACTGTTCCTTTGGAATAAAGAACTTAGTACTTTTGTAGACATCCAGTGATCAGGGGCTGGACACCACAGGGGGGCACTTTAAATGGACATGGGAGTTGCAGTGCATCTATTATCAACCTGCAGGGCAAAAGTACAGTTAGAATAGCACAGAGGAGAATTCTTGAGTTGCTGACAGTTTTGTTGTGTTGGGAAGTTGACACGAGGATGGCACCGACCACACTCCCTCAAGCAGCAAGAAGATGGTAACAGGTGAAGCACAGCTCTTGGTGCCTCCAGAAGCATTACACCCACCCCTCTTTTTATAACTTAAACAAAAAAAAAAAAAAAAAAAAAAAAAAAAAAAAAAAAAAAAGGAGAAAAGCCACTGTTTGGGAAAGGATTGTAATTTAAAATCAAAGCAATTTAATTTATCAATTTTAAAATCATTTAAATCAGCAAGCAAGAAACTGATTTAATAATCTATTTTAGTCCTGAATTGTATTTGTACTTTAGGTTTTTTCCCTTAAGGGAAGGTTGATTCTCTATAATTAGTAACCATAAAAACACTGATTTGCAACTCAATATAGACTTTACACTATATTGCATGCTTCTTTCTGCTAACCAGAAGGATACATTGTATACAAATGTAAGCAATTATATACCTTTTAATTTACATTTATTACATTACAAAATAGTGAATGATGCATTACTTACTATATAATATTTTATTTGTGATGTGTCACACTCCATGTCAATGAAAAACTTAATTCAATTAAAAATGCACACATTAATTTTTTTTATTAGTTAAATAAAATGACTAGTTCTCCCAGAATTCTGCACAAAACAGCATTTGTGCAGAATTAGTGTTCCCTGCAGAATTTCACAAATTCAGCATGAAAAGTAATTTCCCCCAACACTCCTGCACACACCTGGCACAGAGGGTTGGGGCTCCCATTAACAGTCCCAGGCTGATACTGGGAGCATGATTATATTGTATTATTTCGACAAATAAAATATGCTGAATTTTGCAAAATTTTAACTTTGTGTGCAAAAATTTAAATTTTTTGGCACAGAATTCTCCTAGGAGTAAACTCCTTAAAATGTGCTGGATATCTAAGAAACTTTTTATCAAAACATAGTTTGCATTTAAAACTAACATTGACAAAACAAAGTACTAATCTCTAGTTAGTGAATTGAACTGATTGTTCAAAAAGTACTTGTGGCACCTTAGAGACTAACAAATTTATTTGAGCATAAGCTTTCGTGAGCTACAGCTCACTTCATCGGATGCATTCAGTGGAAAATGCAGTGGGGAGATTTATATACACAGAGAACATGAAACAATGGGTGTTACCATACACACTATAACCAGTGATCACTTAAGATGAGCTATTACCAGCAAGGGGGGGGGGGGGGGGGGGGGGGGAGGGAAAGAGGGAGAAAACCTTTTGTAGTGGTAATCAAGGTGGGCCATTTCCAGCAGTTGACAAGAATGTCTGAGGAACAGTGGGGGGGGAAAATAGTTTTACTTTGTGTAATGACCTATCCACTCCCAGTCTCTATTCAAGCCGGAAGTTAATTGTATCCAGTTTGCAAATTAATTCCAATTCAGCAGTCTCTCCTTGGAGTCTGTTTCTGAAGCTTTTTTGTTGAAGGATAGCCACTCTTTGGTCTGTAATCAAGTGACCAGAAAGATTGAAGTGTTCTCCAACTGGTTTTTGAATGTTATAATTCTTGACGTCTGTTTTGTGTCCATTTATTCCTTTACCTAGAGACTGTGCAGTTTGACCAATGTACAAGCATTCCTACAACTACAATACCCACCTGCTGAAGTGAAGAAACAGATTGATAGAGCCAGAAGAGTACTCAGAAGTCACCTACTACAGGACAGGCCCAACAAAGAAAACAACAGAACGCCACTAGCCATCACCTTCAGCCCCCAACTAAAACCTCTCCAGTGCATCATCAAGGATCTACAACCTATCCTGAAGGACGACCCATCACTCTCACAGATCTTGGGAGACAGGCCAGTCCTTGCTTACAGACAGCCCCCCCAATCTGAAGCAAATACTCACCAGCAACCACACACCACACAACAGAACCACTAACCCAGGAACCTATCTTGCAACAAACCCCATTGCCAACTGTGTCCACATATCTATTCAGGGGACACCATCATAGGGCCTAATCACATCAGCCACACTATCAGAGGCTCGTTCACCTGCGCATCTACCAATGTGATATATGCCATCATGTGCCAGCAATGCCCCTCTGCCATGTACATTGGTCAAACTGGACAGTCTCTACGTAAAAGAATAAATGGACACAAATCAGACGTCAAGAATTATAACATTCAAAAACCAGTCGGAGAACACTTCAATCTCTCTGGTCACTTGATTACAGACCTAAGAGTGGCTATTCTTCAACAAAAAAAACTTCAAAAACAGACTCCAATGAGAAACTGCTGAATTGGAATTAATTTGCAAACTGGATACAATTAACTTCGGCTTGAATAGAGACTGGGAGTGGATAGGTCATTACACAAAGTAAAACTATTTCCCCATGTTATTTCCGCCCCCCCCCCATGGTTCCTCAGACTTTCTTGTTAACCGATGGAAATGGCCCACCTTGATTATCACTACAAAAGGTTTTCTTCCTCCCCCCGCCCCCCCCCCCGGCTCTCTTGCTGGTAATAGCTCATCTTAAGTGATCACTCTGGTTATAGTGTGTATGGTAACACCCATTGTTTCATTGTCTCGGTGTATATAAATCTCCCCACTGTATTTTCCACTGAATGCATCCGATGAAGTGAGCTGTAGCTCACGAAAGCTTATGCTCAAATAAATTTGTTAGTCTCTAAGGTACCACAAGTACTCCTTTTCTTTTTGTGAATACAGACTAACACAGTTGCTACTCTGAAACCTGTTTCATCACCATTGTCCTTCAACATTTTAGAACTAGTAGACTCATCTTCTCACACCTAGCTTTTATTCAGGTTGGAAGAGGAAAACATGCTTCCCTGCATTAGCGACTCCCAACTGGTTTCTTAACTTTGAATGAACTAGTCACTGAACTGAACTCGTTGAACAAAATGAAAAAAGAAAATACTCTTTCTGTATGTGTAGAAGAGGCTACAGCTGTCAAAAACTGGTTCCAGGTGCTTCGCAAGTGACTTCCACCAGTTAAGTGGTCTGACTTTCTTTAACACTTGGGCAAATGTACCGTTTTTTTTTTAAATTTAAATTTTAAATAGATTATAGTAAGCATAGGTCTTAAGATAAATGAAATATGAAAATATACTTAATTTAAAATACAACTTTTTAAAATTTAAATTCAAATGTTTTTTTGTTTTTAAAAATCACTGATTTTTATTCACCCTGCTTTCCCATAACTGCTCTTTTTGACAGATTAATTATTAGTACTAGTGTACTTGAATCTTAGTATTGCAGGATTTTTTTTTATTAAGATTTTTAATGCACTATTCAATCATTAAAATCACTCCACCGAAGGAAACAAGTAAATATTGGTTTACACCTACCAGCTTAAGTTTTGTATTTTGTCACTGTAGCATCATAAAATTTGAGTTACCTTTAGAACACACAATACAAAATTATTAAGGTGTTTCTGCAGAAGGCTTATTTTGGTGATCACTTTTAAGAGTCTGCATCATCCTGCAAGCTACTTTTCAACAGAATGGGTGCTCCTGTTGAAGATCATTTAGAAGTATCCGTTAACGTAAAATGAGAAAATCTGCTAACACGGCTGCTACTCTGAAACCTTACTTATCTGGGTTTCCCAGAGGGAGCACAAGCTTCTTTTCAACTGCACTGGCTTTCAATTAACTTCTGGGTACCATTCAAGTTGTAGAGTTTGATCTCTTTAGCATTTTTCTTGGTGACTCACTGTGGTGGGGTATACAAACCCCACACTGAAATGTATGGGGTTAAAGGACAGTCCTGGGTACAGCTAGCCCTGCCCCCCTAACCCAGCAGAACATGCTCCAACTGGCAACATGGCTGAAAAGGGAGCAAAGCCCGCTCAGAAAGCTGGAGAGGAGTACAGAACTACCCCATCAACTCCAGCCAAAAGGGGCTAGAGATGCATCCCTGAAGTACAGGACTATATGCTGAGCCCAGTTCAGGCTGGCTGGCTGCTTTCCTTTTTATATTTTTCCTTATCTGGGACCAGAAGCAGAAGGTGCAGTGGTAGGAAGCAACCCAGAAAGTGTACCTCAGAGGGACTATCAATGCTGCTGACCCTCATAGGGCCCTGGGTCAGAGCCTGGTGGAGTGGGCAGGCACAGGCTCCCCTACCACTACCCCTGACTGAGTGGATGCTAACCATTAAACCACCCAAGCCCACTGAGGATCCTACTACACCCACCTATGTATTTGTGCTTCAACCCAAACTGAGACGACAGCTGACATGAGAACACACATTCCTCAAGCAGGGTGTTGCAAGTGAAAAGCCCTGGACTCTGAAACACACTTCTCCTGTGTCCAACACAGCCTGAGTTGGGTGACCATCAAAGCATGTTTCAAAGCTTTTTCTAAACGAGTGGGGTTGAGTGCAGAATGTTTGTTGACTGGTACGTTCTATCAGTGTGTTTTTAAAATAGATTGTGAATTTAAAATATTTTATTTACTATTAAATGCATGTCCATCAAGACAAAATGCCATTTAAATTAAATAAAAATATAAGTAGTGAATTACCCAGTAACAAGTTATAGCTGTGCCTGATTTATTTCTCCCACTATAAAAAGTGGCTATGATATGGTCTTCAAAATGGCAAACTATAAAGCAAATTTCTTTTAAAGTAAACTTTCTAGTTTATGCCATCGTGTAGGTTAAGGGAAAGTGACATGCAGAAGAAAAAGTACATCCATACACCAAAACTTCAGAAGTGAGAGACTTCTAAGAAAATGAGACCTATTATACCATCAAGTGCTCTAGCTGTTATATACCCATGTACCTTGTGTATATGTAAAAAAGAAATGCTGCAAACAGATGGAAGCGCCTTATTTGTATTTACAGAGGTTTTTATTTTTTAAAAAAGTCAAAATAACTTACATTTTCTATTCGAGTACCAATACTCAGTATGCCACCGATAAAAAATGGATTGTTCTGGGGAAAAAAAGCAAAAAAACAAAAAAGAAATCAGACTTTTCACCCAACCAAAAGCAAAGTGAGGTTGTTCACTCAACAGCATTTCTCTGTCTGTAATGCGATAACTTTTGAACGCTACATCTGATCCATTCAAAAAATTTGAGGGAATGATCTAGGCAACAGTGAGTAGAATCATATTGATTTTGGTGAAAATCAGAAGGAAAAAAAAAAGAAGGTGGAAAAAAGAAATCTGATTAGGAGAGCCAGCAGCTTCAAAGAACCAGTTGATGGCAGCCATTAACACCTTACCTCGTAACAATACCCCTTCTATCTCAACTTTGCTGATCCTCCCAATACAGTACAATGTTGATGTCCAAAATGACTTATTTCCCAGACAGAAAGACAAAAAACAAGAATAGTGGGGTGAAAGGAAATAGAAGGAGGCTGGCACACAGGGAGCTTGTGGGAGGGAATACCAGGAGAATGTCTACACTAGCACTTCGTCGGCAAAACTTGTTCAGGGGTGTTAAAAAAAGCCCCCAAAGGAGAAAGTTTTATGGACAAAAAGCACCACTGCGAACAGTGCCTTATCAGCAGGAGCACCCTCCTACTGACGAAGCTGTTGCTGCTCGTGGGGGGGTCAAAGTTGTTTTTGTCGGCAAGAGCTCTCTCCTTCAGACAAACAGCAGCTACACTGCATGGCTTTTAGTGGCATGGCTATAACAGCACACCGTGTCCGTACTGTAGCCATAACCTAGGATGCATGAAGCCTCTGTAAGGGCAATGTGCTCAGACAAAAGCAACAAACCGTGCAACCCACTAGTACAGTGGTTCTCAACCTTTCCAGACTACCGTACCTCTTTCAGGAGGTTGATTTGTCTTGCTTACCCCAAGTTTCACGTCACTTAAAAGGTGCTTACTTACAAAATCAGACATCAAAATACAAAAAAGTGTCACAAGCATACTATTACTGAAAAATTGCTTATTTTCTCATTTTTAACCATATTATAAAATAATATCAATTGGAATATAAACATTGTACTTACAGTTCAATGGTATAGTATATAAAGCAGTGTAAACAAGTCATTATCTGCAGGAAATTTTAGTTTGTACTGACTTTGTTGGTTCTTTTCATGTAGCCTGTTGTAAAACTAGGCAAATATCCCTATGAGTTGACATACCCCCTGGAAGACCTCTGTGCACCCAAGGGGTGCACATACTCGTGGTGAGAACCACTGCACTAGTTATTATGAAGTCATGTAACAGCAGAGTGGACCATCAAGATGCAGTTTTGGACTGCACACAATCAATTTAAAAACTGTGCAATACTTCAATTTAAAAACAAAAAACAAAAAAACCACACCCCACATTAAATATTTGGATCATCATTTGCAAACTCGCCCTCAATTTTCTTTGCTGCTTCCACCTCTCCTTTGTTTGGTGTCTCCTACTGGTGTAAAAAGAAAAAGGAGTACTTGTGGCACCTTAGAGACTAACAAATTTATTAGAGCATAAGCTTTTGTGAGCTACAGCTCACTTCATCGGATGCATTTGGTGGAAAAAACAGAGATTTATATATACACACACACAGAGAACATGAAACAATGGGTTTATCATACACACTGTAAGGAGAGTGCTCACTTGCCAACTCTGTCCACATATCTATTTAGGCCCTATGATGGTATCCCCTGATCACATCAGCCACACTATCAGAGGCTCGTTCACCTGCGCATCTACCAATGTGATATATGCCATCATGTGCCAGCAATGCCCCTCTGCCATGTACATTGGCCAAACTGGACAGTCTCTACGTAAAAGAATAAATGGACACAAATCAGACGTCAAGAATTATAACATTCAAAAACCAGTTGGAGAACACTTCAATCTCTCTGGTCACTCGATCACAGACCTAAGAGTGGCTATACTTCAACAAAAAAGCTTCAAAAACAGACTCCAACGAGAGACTGCTGAATTGGAATTAATTTGCAAACTGGATACAATTAACTTAGGCTTGAATAGAGACTGGGAATGGATGAGTCATTACACAAAGTAAAACTATTTCCCCACGGTATTTCTCCCCCCCACCCCACCCCCCACTGTTCCTCTGATATTCTTGTTAACTGCTGGAATTAGCCTACCTTGCTTGTCACCATGAAAGGTTTTCCTCCTTTCCCACCCCCCCCCCCCCGCCGCTGCTGGTGATGGCTTATCTTAAGTGATCACTCTCCTTACAGATTTCAGAGTAGCAGCCGTGTTAGTCTGTATTCGCAAAAAGAAAAGGAGTACTTGTGGCACCTTAGAGACTAACAAATTTATTAGAGCATAAGCTTTCGTGAGCTACAGCTCACTTCATCGGATACATTTGGTGGAAAAAACAGAGGAAGATGATGTCTGTCTGTATCTGTGCGAGTTTTTTCATGAAGTTGACAGATTTCCACTCTATACGGCTAAATTCAGTGCCTTGCATAGTGACAGGTTTCAGAGTAGCAGCCGTGTTAGTCTGTATTCGCAAAAAGAAAAGGAGTACTTGTCAACTTCATGAAGAATACAGACTAACACGGCTGCTACTCTGAAACCTGTCACTATGCAAGGCACTGAATTTAGCCGTATAGAGTGGAAATCTGTCAACTTCATGAAAAAACTCGCACAGATACAGACAGACATCTTCCTCTCTGTTTTTTCCACCAAATGTATCCGATGAAGTGAGCTGTAGCTCACGAAAGCTTATGCTCTAATAAATTTGTTAGTCTCTAAGGTGCCACAAGTACTCCTTTTCTTTTTGCGAATACAGACTAACACGGCTGCTACTCTGAAACAGCAAACTGTTACTGAGCAAAAGAAGAGTGAAAGTGACCAAGAAAAAGCAACTTTATTTCACTCTGCGGGTAGGAGGAACTCTCAACTCACTGACATGGCTCTATTATCTGTACTGCAATCATGGATCAGAGAATGCTTTACTATCCACTGTTCAAGCACATAACAAAAAGATGGTCCATGTTCCAATCAAGCCCCAGGAGCCAGTTTTCCTGCAGACATTACTGAATCATTGTACTTCCCTTACAAGAACAGTCACTCATGGTGCAACCCAACCGACTCAACAAATTTATTCACCCTAGCAGAAACAACTGCCTTGTGCTAATTTAACATATAAATCAAGATCTATATAATGGCAAGGTGCTAATTAAGCAGTCTAACACATTTGAAAACATAAGTTATAGACCATTACTTACCACAACTTTCTTAGCCAAGTCAACAATGTCTTCCAGAACTTCAATATCCCAGAGTCTCTTCAAACTTAGCTCACAAAAGTAGGAATTGCTTAAATAAAAACATTTTTTTTTACAAAAGTAATTTTTGTCCTGTTATATAGCCTTAGCTATTACTAAAGTTAGTCAGATCTAAAGAAGACAGTGTTTAGAAACCTAAAGCAATCTCTTAAAAATGGGAAATCAATGGTAGCTGCGGGGTTCTTGGCACTTTCAAAAACCAGGGCAATGATTTGGATGTTTAAATATAGGCATCTATTTTTGAAGAGTTTATCCCAGATATTCAGAATCTAAAGTCTCTTCAGTTATAGCTAGGGCCCTATCAAATTCACAGCCATGAAAAACGTGTCACGGGTTGTGAAATCTGGTCTTGTGTTTTTTTTTACTCTATACTATAGAGATTTCAACGCGGAAAACCAGTGTTTCTGAAACTGAAGGTCCCGACCCAAAAGTGGATTGTGGGGCCGGGGGGAGGGAAAATCGCACGGTTATTTTAGGGGAACTGCAGTATTGCCATCTTTACATCTGTGCTGCCTTCAGAGCTGGGTGGCCAGAGAGTGGCAGCAGCTCTGAAGGCAGCAGCACAGAAGTACAGGTGACAAAACCATACTATGCCATCTTTACTTCTGCGCTGTTGGTGGCAGTGGTTCTGCCTTCAGAGCTTGGCTCCAGTCCAGCAGCCGTTGCTCTCTGGCCACCCAGCTCTGAAAACAGCGCCGTGACCAGCAGCCACGCAGAAATAGAGATAGTAGTATTGCAACCCTCTTACAACAACCTTGCAACCCTCCCGCATCTCCTTTTTGGGTCAGGACTCCTACAATTACAACACTGTGAAATTTTAGATTTAAATAGCTGAAATCATGAAATTTATGATTTTTAAAATCATGACCATGAAATTGACCAAAATGGACTGTGAATTTGGTATGGTCCTAGTTACAGCCAACTTTGCTCATGGCCAGATTGAAGCATTAATGTGGGCATTTTTAGTACTTCTGCATCTATACTCTAAATTCACAGAAATCTTCTACATTAAAATAAAAACAAAAATGTAAAGGACACAATTAACCAATATGAATACATGCATGCTTACCTGAAATCAGTTACTACAGGTTTATTCTCAAGTTTAAACAGAAACGGCCAAACAATGTATATTTTAATCACATCGCAATAGTCTTTCAGTACATGAACTGGCTTACTGCACCACACTTCACAGGGATCAACTGCTTAATAAAAGAAAAGGAAGACATAAGGAACCTGACTAAGAATAACCAGAACTTAGTAGTTTTTTTTAAATTAAAAACATTTGAGTAATTTCTATGCTATACTCAGGCCTAAAACCTGGAATCAAGGAAATCTGAACACACCAGGTATAGCTGAGTTCTTTGCCACAACCTCCCAAATAAATTGAAGATTCCAGAAAGGGCTATATTTGCAAGTGATCAGTGTTAAGAGATTTTCTTTTGGGGTTAGGAGAGGGGAAGAAAAGAAGGGGGGAGGGAGGTTTTTTCCGTTGTCTTGGGGTTTTTGTTTTTTTAAGAAAGGACATATTACCCTCTCTCAACAAATCTCTAGCAACACCACTTACAATTTCCTGTTTGCTTTCAACTGTCAGGAAGAACATGCATCTGACCCACAGGTTTCTAGTCCATACATCTCCCACTACTTCCGCAAGCATTACAGGCTAAAATCAAGCATTTGTTTCTCCCTCTTCCAGTCAGAACCAACTTCACCACAAAGAGGCATATGGCTCAATCTAGAACTAAGCAATATTAATCAAAAAGTAATTTGGAAACTCCTGCTAGTGAGAAACAAACACTTGACTGTCCCAAGATAGCAAATAGCATTAATTAACCAAGTCACTAATCACTCAGAACGGTTCAACTGGTCAGAATGCTGCAAAAACCACAATCAAAGCAGATTTCAGAGTAGCAGCCGTGTTAGTCTGTATTCGCAAAAAGAAAAGGAGTACCGGTGGCACCTTAGAGACTAACAAATTTATTAGAGCATGAGCTTTCGTGAGCTACAGCTCACTTCATCGGATGCATTTGGTGGAAAAAACAGAGGAGAGATTTATATACACACACACAGAGAACATGAAACAATGGGTTTATCATACACACTGTAAGGAGAGTGATCACTTAAGATAAGCCATCACCCACAGCAGGGGGGGAAAGGAGGAAAACCTTCCATGGTGACAAGCAGGTAGGCTAATTCCAGCAGTTAACAAGAATATCAGAGGAACAGTGGGGGGTGGGGTGGGGGGGAGAAATACCATGGGGAAATAGTTTCACTTTGTGTAATGACTCATCCATTCCCAGTCTCTATTCAAGCCTAAGTTGATTGTATCCAGTTTGCAAATTAATTCCAATTCAGCAGTCTCTCGTTGGAGTCTGTTTTTGAAGCTTTTTTGTTGAAGTATAGCCACTCTTAGGTCTGTGATCGAGTGACCAGAGAGATTGAAGTGTTCTCCAACTGGTTTTTGAATGTTATAATTCTTGACGTCTGATTTGTGTCCATTCATTCTTTTACGTAGAGACTGTCCAGTTTGGCCAATGTACATGGCAGAGGGGCATTGCTGGCACATGATGGCATATATCACATTGGTAGATGCGCAGGTGAACGAGCCTCTGATAGTGTGGCTGATGTGATTAGGCCCTATGATGGTATCCCCTGAATAGATATGTGGACAGAGTTGGCAACGGGCTTTGTTGCAAGGATAGGCTCCTGGGTTAGTGGTTCTGTTGTGTGGTGTGTGGTTGCTGGTGAGTATTTGCTTCAGATTGGGGGGCTGTCTGTAAGCAAGGACTGGTCTATCTCCCAAGATCTGAGAGAGCGATGGCTCGTCCTTCAGGATAGGTTGTAGATCCTTGATGATGCGTTGGAGAGGTTTTAGTTGGGGGCTGAAGGTGATGGCTAGTGGCGTTCTGTTGTTTTCTTTGTTGGGCCTGTCCTGTAGTAGGTGACTTCTGGGTACTCTTCTGGCTCTGTCAATCTGTTTCTTCACTTCAGCAGGTGGGTATTGTAGTTGTAGGAATGCATGATAGAGATCTTGTAGGTGTTTGTCTCTGTCTGAGGGGTTGGAGCAAATGCGGTTATATCGTAGCGCTTGGCTGTAGACAATGGATCGAGTGGTATGATCTGGATGAAAGCTAGAGGCATGTAGGTAGGAATAGCGGTCAGTAGGTTTCTGATATAGGGTGGTGTTTATGTGACCATCGCTTATTAGCACCTTAGTGTCCAGGAAGTGGATCTCTTGTGTGGACTGGTCCAGGCTGAGGTTGATGGTGGGATGGAAATTGTTGAAATCATGGTGGAATTCCTCAAGAGCTTCTTTTCCATGGGTCCAGATGATGAAGATGTCATCAATCAAAGCAGAGTTTTCTCTGACTGATGCACAATCACAGTAAGATTTCTAAAGCTCTTTGTGCTGCAATTAGACCTGGAATAGGTCATTTGAGAAGCAAATCCAGGAAAAGGACACTCAGAAGCCACTATGCAGAGGACCCAGGACAACAGATTATATTAATGTACCAAACCACTCAAAGATTTCTAAAGTTCATTAGATTCTATTAGCCTCCAAGAGCATGCCATCAAAACCATTTTTCTGACATGACCAGAAAAGTATATGCCAGCCTCAAAAGAGATGAGGTAGTTGTTAAGGACAAACAATGACAATTGTCACGCCACGCCACTCCCTCCTCAATCATAGTATCCAGAATCTGGCCAGTTATGCAAATTGAGACAGAAACCAGTAGGACAGTTCTAATAATGGCCTGGGATGACAAAAAAGAGTTACTATTCATGAGGAAATTGTACAGGTCATAGACTTACAGGCCCCGTGCTCCCTCTTGGCTCTGTACGGTCCCTGGGAGGAATCCCACTTCAGTGAGACAGCCCTTCTTGGGGGTCCACTCTCTCTCAGTGGTTAAGCCCTGGATTCCACTGCCTCCTGGAACTGCACCTCCCGGAACCTCCAACATGCCTGTCTCTCGCTCTGGACCCTCACAGGAGTCACAATCTGGGTGTTCTGGAACTGCTTTGGGAGAAACTCAGCCAAGACTCTGGTGCAGCATGACTCCCCTCAGGGCACGCTGTCCAGGGCAAGAAGCCTCCTCGGCTTCAGCACTTCCTGGGTCCAACCTCAGAACATTCAGCACCCCTCCATTCACACCGTGAGCTCCCCACAGTGAGTCCACCTAGATGGGACACCTGGAGAAGCCTTATATGCCTCCAAAGGGCACCCCCACTTCACAGTCAGCAGTGACTCTCAGCCAGCATTGTAAAACAGAAGGTTTATTAGTCAACAGAAACACAGTACAGTTTTCTACCCTTTGTAACCTATGACCAGTGGTATTGACCAACCGCTTTCTTAAAATAAAAGCCATATCAACAGTATGGGCACTGTAGCAGCATAGCAAAGGCATCATAGCTATGATACTGTAACCCCATAGCATAGAGGAGGGGTGACCAACCTGAGCCTGAGAAGGAGCCAGAATTTACCAGGGTACATTATATATTACTGTGGCTCTTTGGTAATGTGTATATATTGTGATAGACCCAGGCCAGCTGGGTACAGCAGAGTAGTAGAAGGCAGATATACTGACCACTGGATAAGCAGTTTTCTGTTCCCTGACTGACCAGAGCCAGGGCTGCTCCAGGCTAGGGTGGACACATGACTCCAATTAGTCTGAAAAGAGTCGGTTGAAGCTGTTAGATAGTCTCATTAGCCTAATTAAGGCCCCTCTGATACTATAAAAGGGCTCACTCCAGTCAGGCCAGAGAAACCCAGAGGAAAGGAAGTGAGGCTGAAGGGCTAGGTAATGAAGACACCCTCAAGCCCCTGGAAAGGGAGCCCTAAGGTAAGGGTGAAGAAGGCATTAAGAGAGAAGCGGGAGAGCTGTGGGGAAGTGGCCCAGGGAAATGTAACTCTGGCGGTGAAAGGTCAGCTGCTGCCATTAGGGTCCCTAGGCTGGAACCCAGAGTAGAGGGCGGGCCCGGATTCCCCCCAACCTGTCACTACAGAAATACCTCCTGTGAAAGGAAGACAGACCCCTGTCACGACAGGAGGCTAAACTTTTCTGGAACAAGTCCGTAGGGACAACAGAGACAATGGGAGTTCTCTCACCAAGCTCCTTGCTGGTTTATGATGAAAAGGGCTCAGAAGACTGCAACCCTAGCCCGAGAGAGAAGGGCTACATGGAGGGTTGCAGTGAGCCTCTGAAGCTAGCATAAACCACCTGGAAGCGTGGGACCCCGGGGACAAGGCCAGAGCTCTGCCACAATATTTTTATATATATTACACACACACGCTTATATAAGTTGATAATGTATATTTATTATACATTTATAATATATAGTTAACGATAACAATCTTTTACTTAGTGGGACTTCTGGCAGTCTGCTTTCAACAATCCCCTTGAAATCTGGTTTGTGTTCAGTTCTGCTCACATGTAGCAGTTCTCTTAAATGGCAGCCTGTCAAAATGGATCAGTGCTTGAATTTCACATGTTTGAGTGTTGAGAAAACAGACTCGCAAAGATAGGTCAAGGCAAACACAGATTAATTTTAGGGTTGCACCTCTGTTGGGGTATTTATCCTTTGGTACAGATTTCCAGAAATTAAGGGTCCCCTCTGAAATCTGTTCAGCAGACAATCTGTCATCTTCCAAAAGTTCTCTTATTTCCATATGGGATGTTGATTCATCAATCACTAAAGGGGGCTTCAGACAATCGGCTTCAGCACTAAAAGGGTCAATCAGAAACCTGATTTGAGGTCTTTTCTGATGCAAATCTTGGACTCTTTCCTCAAATCTGCCTTAAGATCTTTAATCATGCTCGCATACCTAGTTGTGCTCCTTTTTAGGGGTTCTGCTGCATCTTCTTTTGATCTGGCTTGAAGTTGTGACATTGAGGGAAAAAGTGTGTTCTCTCCCTCATTTGTCTGTGAAATAACTGCAGTTTGTTCATGAACGCAAATACACCTTGCACTAGATCAGACAGCAACCGGAATTTTCCTTGTAAGTCCATGTTTAGTTTATCCAAATGCAGCATCATGTCTGCCAGAAATGTCAAGTCTAGAACCCACCCATGATCTGTAAACTCAGGGTGTATTCTGTGCTTCTCCTCCATAAACAATTTTACTGGTTCCAGGAGCTCGAAAAAACGGGAAATAACTTTTACCTCTCAAAAGCCATCGAACTACACAGAATGGCAAATGGCCAGGGAGTCATCTTCACCCAGTTCTTCAACTAGATTATGAAACTGTCTGTGATTGAGTGCATTTGAGAGAATGAATTTCACAATGTGCAAGACAGGTTTCATGATGAAATCAAATTTGAGATTGAGACACCAGTTGCTCCTGATGAACACCACAGTGAAATGTCCAAAATTCGGGAAAGCTCTCAGACTTACAAAGCCCTACTAATCCATTCGCAGATCCCCACATGGACAGAGCCCCGTCTGTTGCAATGGCAGTGAGCTTCTGTAAAGGCAAGTGGCTTTTTGCAACTACCTGCATCAACGCCTCCTTTAGATCTCATCCATGAGTTCTGTCCTTTAGTGACAGGATATCAAGGAGTTCTTCCCTTACAACAGTCGTCAGACACAGTGCGGACAAATACCGATAAGAAAGTTTGTCCTGTACATGGCACGACTCATCCAAAGAGATGCTCAAATACTCACACTGCTGAAGTTGTGAGTGCAGTTGCGATGCGATGTCACTGTTCAAGTTGGAGATTCTGCGTTCTATTATGTGGCATGAAAGCTGCAGGCCAGACATTTTCTTCTGTAGATTCATGTTCTCTGGTAAGAGGATTGAAATCACATCAGTGAGTCATGTTTTTATAAGCTCTCCTTCAGAGTAGGGTTTTTTCCACACAGGCTATGTGCCAAGCCAAATAATAGGAGGCTAATATTACCGTCTGTGATCAGTTGGCAAATCTGGTGAAGAACTGGGCTTCTACATCTGTTTGGTTTTTTTTCCCCCAAAGTTTTCAGTTTCAGAACCTTGTGGGAATTCTTGATCCATATGTGCATGACTTGAAGCGAAACGATGCTGCAAGTTTGAAGATTTGAACTGAGATACACACATCTGGCAAAGACGACACATGGCCTTACCATTGTGTTCAATGAAAAAGTACTTATTCTCCCACTCCTGTTGGAAGCCTCGATTTTCATCTGTGTATTTTCTTTTCCGTTAGTTCTTGCCTTCCATTGTTAGACAAGGTAAGAAAATTTTTGATTAAAAATTTCCACACCAGCTAGTCACTGTGTGCTTTATTCAAGGAGACACTAGTGCCGGCCACGGGGTGCTGGACCACTGGCTCGGTCCCAGGCCCCGCTCCATCCCTTTCCCCAAGTCTCCCCCCCCCCCCGAGTAAACAGTGTCCTCACTCCTCCCCCACCCCACCCCCAAGCCTCCTGCATGTCACAAAACAGCTGATTTTTGCGGGCAGGAGACACTGGGCGGGAGGGAAAGGGGCTGCTAGGGCTGCCGGTAGGTGCTGAACACCCACCATTTTTTCCCGCAGAGTCAGCTCCTAGCAGGAGCCACAAATCTTCTGAAGAGCCGCAGGTTGGCCACCCCAATATATAGTAAGTGTAGTAAGAAACAGTCCATGACGCAAACAGCTTACAATCTAATAGACAACAAATGGGAGAATATTATCCCTATGAAGGAACTGAGGTACCAACGTCTTGGCTACATGGAGAACTTTACCAGCATTATTATATCAATATAACTCCATGCGTGGACACCTGGAATAACAGTGGCCATTTTAAACTGAAAAAAATCCACTGTTTTTCCAAATAAAAGTGTCTACATGGGGAGTTATAGCAGTATACTAATACTGGTAAATTTCTCTGTATGGATGAGTCAAAAGAGATTAAGTGACACGTGTAGTTGAGAGAGCCTGAAGAATGGGGCCTAAGGCCCTGCTGATATAAAGCAAAGTTAGCAAGAGTCAGGCTATGAGCAAATGTCAGGCCCTCTTACGAAACAGGTGTTGGCTTGCATGTTCACTGTCTGATACATGAACTTGGCAAGAACAGGGCAGGCATTACAAAAACACAAACACTCCTAAGATGTGCTAGGCACAGGATACTTGCATAAACACATTCCAGAAGGGTGGTACCAGAACACCCCAATACCAAGTTATGGTATAAATATACTACCCGAAGATGACACAGTGACACACTGACCCCTCTTAAAGATAAGGTCAGGGTGATGGATAGAGATGTTCTGATCGAGCCAACATGTACAAGGTAAAGGGTGGTAACTAACCACGTCAAGGGGGCACTTACTTGTATCAGTGTATAAAAGAAGGATCACAGAGGGGGTGTTTGTCCAGCCTATGGGGAAGTCAAAGGCCACTGCTCACTGAGCCAAGTACATTGTAACAGGTATACATGTGCTAGTGTAACTATAGATGTTGATACAGGGAGCTAGAATAATAAACCTGGCCGAGTACCTTTGCCACTGAACCAAGTCTGTGGTCTTCTTGGGCAGTTTGATAAAGTCTGCTTCCAGGCTATCTGGCCAGAGAGAATACACATGCACCCAAAAATTGACAACACGCCCACGGTCACACAATAAGTGTGGCAAAATCAGGAATTCAACTCATATCACCCAATTCCCAGTCCAGTGCCTTAACTGCAAGACAATCCTTTCTTTCTACAGAAATGCATATTTAGTTAGAAGGAAAAAAAAATTAGCTCAAACAAACCAAGCCACTAGATCCTAGCCCCAAAGACCTCAATAGGTCTCTTCACAGCGTAAAATTAAGCCTCTGCAGGATTGCGGCCCAAGACCACATAGCTGAAGCAACTCAAAGACACCTCATTAAGAAAGCAAAGTTGAACCCGACATGGAAAATTAATGCTGAATTTAAGCTTTCATTCTCACATCATACTAAGAGGGTGCATGAACGTAATCCTAATAAAATAGGATTATTATTCTTGCTAACATATGGTTCTCTGTTAGGACAAGAGTGAGAAATATTGCAGCATGAAATATACACGCTTCTGCTCAACCGGGCTCCAAAAGAATGTTCCCAGCCATCCAAGCAAAATATAAGCATGGGGGGAAGGAAATGAAACCCATCCAAGCAAAACATAAGCGGGCAGGGGGTGGGGATTAAACATCAGTCCAAATGACCAAGTAAAGCAGACAAAAGTAAAATGTTTGCTAACCTCCAACATCAGTTTACATACCTGTTTTACGTTTATTTGAAGAACGCTTTCTAAATTTCTCATGAACCTAAAAATAAAGAAAATTTTATTTTTTGCATAGCAAGCAACAATCACAATGCACAAACCACAGGCAACATAATTCCTCTATGCAATAATGATTTAACTGGTTCTAAAGCAGTTTACGTTTATTTAACCTTGCTAAGGACTTTTTAAGGTCTGTCACCACTTTTCTCACCCTTTGCTGTACTAAGATATCAAGGAATAGTAATAGTGCTAGAAGACTTTGCTCTCTAATAACACAAGAGAAAAACAAAACAAAACAAAACACCACTTTGTGGACACAGCCACAAGGATCATTCCTGTCCTTCTACTCTGAATGAAAGCATTTTTAATCCCACCTTCAACAAATGGTCTTACTATTTTCTTTGAGTAGAACTGGATGAATCTGCCTCAGGTCTGGTCTACACGACAGATCTATACTGGTATAACTAAGTCACTCAGGGGTGTGAAAAATCGAAGCCCCTGAGCAATGAAGTTATACCAGCTTAACCCCCTATGTAGACAGCGCTATGGGAAAAGCTCTCCCACTAACATAGCTACTGCCTCTCAGGTAGATGGTTTAACTACACCAATGGGAGAGCTCTCTTGCGTTGGCTTAGAGTCTTCATTAAAACACTACAGCAATGCAACTGCACCAATGCAGCGTTTCAAGTGTAGACTTGCCCTTAGAAATCAATCAACACTACTCCTCATTTACTCCAGGGGGAATTCTGCACAGAATACTGTTGCAAATTGCTTTGCTCCCCTGCAGAAAAATACCTGGGGGAGCAAAGAAATCTGTGGAGAACCCTTTCCCTGGCAGCCTGGGCACATCTGCCTGGAGCAGCCAAAAAAGATGTAGATTGGGGGCTGGGGGGGGGGGGAAATGTGGAGAGATGTTAAGGGGGCAGGGCAGGGCAGGGCATGGCACGCGGTGCGGACAGCAAAAGAGACTGTTCCACTCCCTTCCTATTGTGGTGCCCCGGGCTTGGAGGGGGTAGGCCTTTGTAAAGCAGGCTTTGTCCTGTGAGGCAGAGTAGAAATGTAACAACTAAGCAGGTAGGCTGTTAATGTTCCCATTGCCAGTTAATTGTTCCCATTCTTAGTCAATTCCCCCAGGAGCCTAAAACACATGTAAAAGCTTAAAGGCTCCTTTACATTGCCAGGGCAGTGTAATGGAGCCTTACAGTAAATGACAGTAAGGGAATCCTCAGCTAGGAAGATCTATGTGCTCTCTCATTTTTTTTCCCTCCGCCAGAGTGGCACAATGGAGCGAAATTGCGGCTCAGGATCTATTTTACTTATCCATTTTAAAAAAGGCAGGACAATGATTAACAATGCTGTATGACTTTCATGTGTGAAAGTCTGAGCAATTTAAAATGACATTCTACTTCACTTTTATTTTGATGATCTGTAATGTAATTAAATGAAAATCCAGGATTATAACTGGAGTGCAGGGTATTGGTTACCAAGTATTTGTAACTTAACTTTCATGTGCGTTAGGAAATGTTATACAAAAAAAAAAGAAAATCACAATAACTGTTTGGTAGTTTAAATAAATTACCAAAATAAGTGAAACTGGTGTGATTATATTGCATTACTTTGAAAAATAAAATATGCAGAACTTTGCAGAATTTTTAATTTTTTGGCACAGAATGCCTTCAGGAGTACTCATTCAGCCATTGTTCTTCACAGTCCTGCTAAATGAGGAGTGGTCAAACTTTTTGGCCCAAGGGTCACATCTAGGTATGGAAATTGTATGGTGGGCCACGAATGCTCACAAATTGGGGTTGGGGTATGGGAGGGGGTAAGGACTCTGGAGTGGGGCTAGAAATGAGGAGTTCAGGATGCGGGAGGGGGTTCCAAGCTGGGACTTGGAAAATGAGGGGTCAGGGGTGCAGGAGGGTGCTCCGGGCTGGGACTGAAGGGTTCGGAGGGTGGAAGGGGGAATCAGGCGTGCAGGCTCGGGGGAGGGGGGGCACTTACCTCAAGCACCAGCAGGTCCCCACCTGCTCCTACTCATAGGGACAGCCAGGTGGCTCTGCATGCTGCCCCGTCTGCAAGCGCCACCCCTGCAGCTCCCATTGGCCATGGTTCCCAGCCAATGGGAGCTGCGGGGGCACTGCTTGAGGAGGGGGCAGCGTGCAGAGGCACCTGGCTGCTCCATGCATAGGAGCAGGAGGAGGGACATGCTGCTGTTTCTGGGAGCTGCGCAGAGCGAGGCAAGCCCCCGACCCTGCTCCCCGGCTTGAGCAGGGCAAGCCCCGGACCCCGCTCTCCAGCGGGAGCTCATGGGCTGGATTAAAACATCTGGAGGACCAGATGCGGCCCCTGTGCTAAACCCTACCCGTTTCAGGAAAACGGGCAATCCAACCAACAAGTCCCTTTGGGTCTCCCACTCTTTAAGTAATCATTAAATACGGCCAAATATAGTAAATTGCACAGCTTAGTCAGACAAGATCATCACCATGTCATGATATTACATATGTGCTACACCTCCGACCTTTACAGTGTTTTTCTGGGATCATACCCTTCTTAGGAGGAGGCCTGGGCCTCCACTTTTCTCAAGAAAGAGCCCCATAACTCCAAGACTGCTTCGGCACCTCTGGATGAGATACACCAGATGTTGTTTCAGAGTAGCAGCCGTGTTAGTCTGTATTCGCAAAAAGAAGAGGAGTACTTGTGGCACCTTAGAGACTAACAAATTTATTTAAGCAGTCAACATCTAGCCTCCAAATTAAGCAAGTCGATCTTGTGTGTCCACCCCATACTCATTGTGTCGGTGGAGTGAATCCTCATTAGCAGCGCTTGCATTGATGCACAGAGCACTGCACTGTGGGTAGCTATCCCACAGTGCAAGTCGGCAAATGGGATTTTGGATATGGCTTGCAATGCCTCATGTGACCAGAACATTGTTGCAGGTTGTAATGGGAACATGGCTTTAGCCTCTCATGATGCATTTTCCTCCCTCCCTCCCTCATATCAATGACAAACAAACCAAGGTTTTTTCCACACCTTTTTTCAAAAGCCTGGGTTATCCGCAGGGACACCACAGCCTGATAAGCATAGAACCCGCTCAGCTGTGCACTCTTGTTGCGAGCATTACAAACACCTTATCCTGCAGTATTTCCAGAGCCGAGACAGGAGCCCCCGCATGGAACATTGCAGCATCATCCAAGCATCCCTGCTGCAAGCCATATAGTGAAACAATTTGCAATTGCTGATGGCAGTCGTGCATCAGCTGAACACAGCTGAGTACGTACAGCAGAAGACAGACTAAGAGTTGAAATCTTTCCTCTGCTGTGACTTGATACACAAGCCCTGCTGTTAATGAAAAAAGCATCCTTCACCATCTGTAGTTGCTGGAAACTCTTTTCTCTTTTAACTCCTCAGTAAGCTTTCTAACTCTTCTTGGAGCTGGGAGGTTCCAGCCTGCTTTGCTATGTGCAGACTTTGCAGCTAATCCTTTAGCAGCCTCTTTTCTTTCTTCATTTCCCATTTTTAGCCTCACCTCCCTAAGCAGCAGCTTGGCCACAAAGAGATTGGCACCTGTATCCTGCCGTTGGCCCAGACGCTTGTCTGCCCTCTTCTATTCCAGATGCAGCAGCTGCTTCAAATCCTTCTGTGTGGTGCTGTACTGTCCGTCCATAGTGTCTTTCACTTCCTGTTTTGGTTAGTTGATGGCGTCTGTCAGTCACTTTAATTCTGTCCAACTTCGTTTTCTGAAAAGCCTCCATAAGGAGCTATAGTTCTAACCCAGGCTCTTCTTGTTTCAGCTCCCAGGAACTTCTCCTGTTAACCAGTTTCCTCTTGCCCTTAGCTGCTTGCTGGTCATCATCCTAGCACTTCTTGAATTAAAGTGCTTGAAAGGAAATGGAGTCTTACTCAGGAGAAATCTCGTGTTAGCGCTCAAGAGGCTCAACAGATAAAAGTGCATCACCAGCACTTGGATGGGCAGACAATGCTTAAAAATACTCCAAGCTTTGGAAGACAGTAAACCTAAACAAGATGGCGTTGGCCTGGGGTGAGTTCCCACAGAGTGGGTTTTTGTTTTGTTTTTTGGGGGGAGGGGGGCGCATGCCTTTCAGGCTTCAGATATTGTATTTACTGCTCACAGAAAAGGCTCCTAGAAGGAGAACATTATGAATAGTGAGCGATCAGCTGCCGTGACCTGCACAGGATGTGCCATGTTTGTCTTTCTCTCAGAGGATAGAAGTGACTGTCTGTACAAAGTGCAAGCTGGTCTCCATATTTGAAGAGAAGGTTAAAGGACTAGAGACCCAAGTATCAACCCTGCGTTGCATCAGAGAAAATGAAGATTTTCTGGATAGAAGTCAGTGTTTGGTACTGCAGGCACAGCATGCTGAAGAATCAGAAAGGGCAGTGCAGAGCAGGGAAGACAATTGGCAGCACGTGACCTCCAAAAGAAGCAAGAGAAGAACCCATGAACCCCCAATGCTGACAGAGGTAAGAAACTGTTTTCAGGCTCTATGCACAGGTACTACAATGGAGAATGGTTTGGAAGAGTTATCCGAGAGAAGGGATCAGAGAGAGGTCCCATCGACCAGAAAGCATGGGATGCATTGTCCTAGGGATGGGGGTTCCACGACCACCACTCCCAAGAGGGGGAGACAGGTGGTGGTCAGGGACTCCCTCCTAAGAGGGATGGAGTCATCCATCTGCTGTCCAGACCGGGAAATTCATAAAGTGTGCTGCTTGCCTGGAGCTAGAATTCGGAATATGACAGAGTGTCTGCAGAAACCGATCAAGCCCTCTGACTGCAACCCCCATCCTACTTCTCCACTTGGACACTAATGATACTGCCAAGAATGACCTTGAGTGGGTCACTGCAGACTACGTGACTCTGGGAAGAAGGATAAAAGGAGTTTGAGGCGCAAGTCTTGTTCTCGTCCATCCTCCCTGCTGAAGGAAAAAATCCAGGTAGGGACTGTAATTGTGGAGGTAAATGCGTGGTTGTGCAGGTGGTGTCGGAGAGAGGGTTTGGATTCTTCAACCATGGGATGTTGTTCCAGGAAGAAAGATTACTAAGAAGAGATGGGATCCACCTAATGAAGAGGGAAGAGCATCTGTGCAGGCAGGCTTGCTAACCCAGTGAGGAGGGCTTTAAACTAGATTTGCCGAGGGATGGAGACTTAAGCCCTGAGGTAAGTGGGATACTGGGAGGAAACAAGGAGGAGGCCTCCAGATTCATACTGAGAAAGGAGGACAATTGGCTAGTTATCTTAGGTGCCCGTACATGAACACAAGAAGCCTGGTAAACAAACAGGAAGAATTAGAAGTCCTGGCACAGTTAAGAAACTATGACATTGGAACAACATGGACTCAGTGGGGTAACTCACATGACTGGAGCACTGTCATGGATGGGTATAAACTGTTCAGGAAGTATGACGGGGGAGAAAAAAAATGGAGTAGCAGCACTAGATGTAAGAGAGCAGTATGATTGCTCACAGCTCCAGTCTGAAACTGGAGAAAAGCCTGTTGAGAATCTTTGGGTTAAGTTTAGAGGCAAGAGCAACAAGGGTGAGGTCGTGGTGGGCATCTGCTACAGACCACCAGATGAGGATTATGAGGTAGACGAGGTTTTCTTCACAAACAAGGAAGAATCAGTAGGGGAAGTAGAAGTGGGTGGCAACCTGGTCAGCAGTGACCATGAGATGGTTGAGTTCAGGATCCTGAAGGCAGAAAGAGCAGAATACAGACCAAGGACTTCAGAAAAGCAGACCGACTCCCTCAGGGAACTGATGGGCAGGATCCTCTGGGAGGCTAATACGAGCGGGATAGGAGTCCAGGAGAGCTGGCTGTATTTTTAAGCAGCCTTATTGAGGGCACAGGAACAAACCATCCCAATGTGTAGAAAGAATAGCAAATATGGCCGGTGACTAGCTTGACTTAACAGTGAAATCTTCTGTGAGCTTAAACACAAAAAGGAAGCTTACAAGAAGTGGAAAATTGGACAGCTGACTAGAGAGGAGTATAAAAATATTGCTCTAGCATGCAAGGGTGTAATCAGGAAGGCGTAAGCACAACTGGAGTTGCAGCTAGCAAGGGATGTGAAGGGTAACCCAGAAGGGTTTCTACAGGTATGCCAACAATAAGAAGGCCACCAGGGAAAGTGTGGGACCCTTACTGAATGGGGGAGGCAACCTAGTGATAGATTATTTGGAAAAAGCTGAAGTTCTCAATGCCTTTTTTGCCTCGGAGTTCACAGAAAAGGTCAGCTCCTTGATTGCTGCACTGGACAGCACAGTATGGGAAGGAGGTGAGCAGCCCTCACTGGTGAAAGACCAGGTGAAGAACTATTTAGAAAAGCTGGACATGCACAAGTCCATGGGCCTGGATCTAATGCATCTGACAGTGCTGAAGGAGTTGGCTGATGTGATTGCAGAGCTATTGGCCATTATCTTTGAAAACTCATGGCGATCGGGGGAGGTTGCAGACAATTAGAAAAAGGCAAGTATAGTGCCCATCTTTAAAAAAGGGAGAAAGAAGAATCCTTCAGTCAGTCTCATCTCAGTCCCTGGAAAAATCATGGAGCAGGTCCTCAAGGAAGCCATTTTGAAGCATTTGGAGGAGAGGAAGGTGATCAGGAACAGTCAAAATAGATTAACCAAGGCCAAGTGTCATAAATATAAAGGGAAGGGTAACCACCTGTCTGTATACAGTGCTATAAAATCCCTCCTGGCCAGAGGCAAAACCCTTTCACCTGTAAACAGTTAAGAAACTAAGATAACCTCGCTGGCACCTGACCAATGAGGAGACAAGGGGGGGCAGGGAACAAAGGGTCTGTCTGTCTGTCTGTGTGATGCTTTTGCCGGGAACAGATCAGGAATGCAGTCTCAGAACTTCTGTTAGTAAGTAATCTAGTTAAAAATGAGTTAGCTATTTTACTAGCCATTAAACAAAAGGAAATCTGTATATATTCCTGTTTTTATGTCTTTCTGTAACTTAAGGTTTTGCTAGAGGGATTCTTTGTGTTTTGAATCTGATTACCCTGTAAGGGTATTTACCATCCTGATTTTACAGAGGTGATTCTTTTACCTTTTCTTTAATTAAAATTCTTCTTTTAAGAACCTGATTGATTTTTCATTGTTCTTAAAATCCAAGGGTTTGGGTCTGTGTTCACCTATGCAAATTGGTGAGGATTTTTATCAAACCTTCCCAGAAAAGGGGGTGTAGGGCTTGGGGAGAAGACATCTCCAAGTGGGCTCTTTCCCTGTTCTTTGTTTAACACGCTTGGTGGTGGCAGCATAGGGTTCAAGGACAAGGCAAAGTTTGTATCTTGGAAAAAAGAAAAGGAGTACTTGTGGCATCTTGGAGACTAACAAATTTATTTGAGCGTAAGTTTTTGTGAGCTACAGCTCAAATTTAATCTCCCTTGTTATTCCAGGGACAAACCCAATTTGCATGCCCCTCTTGCCCACAGTACCTGCCTCCCCTTAGTGGGACCATCTGACTTCTTTCCCTGTCTGACAGCTGGGCCTACACGGATTGCTGGGCTCCCCCACAAGCCTGTGACAAGGGCTCCTTGAGTTGTCACTGTTACTCCTTCTGCAGATCCAGAATATACGACATCTTTCACTCAAGATGAGTGTAAGCATCGCTCCATGTTATCATCCCTACATGATGGGAGGGGGGCCTCATACCCCACTTCTAGCATCATACCATAATCAGGGGCCTCACCCTAGAGTACCCCTGGCAACCCAGTGCAGCCCCACCATTGAGTCTCTGCCTCAGTTTCCCTGAGTGAAGGTTTTATGAAGTCCAGTAAGATGCATATATTGAACATCACCCCTTCAGGGGCCTAGTTTATTCAACCCCAAAGGTGGAATACCACATGCATAGGTAGGTGCAGGGCCTGAGTCAGCATTAGTCTGTCAACCCAGTTACATCCCATGTCCCTTACCAGTGAGGCCTTCATGACACAGAACCCTTTTCTAGAGTCCAGTGCCTCTTCTTACTAACTAGGGGAGGGTCTCTTTTCTTGGGTCAAGGCCAAACTGCCAAGATCTTTCCTCAGGAAAACGTCAGGTTTCTCTTTTCCAGGGCTTCTGCCTGTTGAAGTCTTTCATGGGAGCCGTTCATAGTCCCTTCCTTCCAGAAACCCTCCCACCGAAGAGTATTCTTCCCGGGTTTCCTTCACTGGATTCCCATCCCCTCTGGGAATAGCTTTCTTTATCATGCCCAGGTACTTCACTGCCTAATTAAATGCCTCCCAATACTCAGTAAGCCAGATGAACCTCAGTTAAATCATTCTCCCTAGTGCAGCCTGTCAGAGGTAAGCCGAGCCCCTGACTCCTCCTGAGGGCCAGATATCATCTGATACACCCATATAACTTATTCCCAGAGTGGAAGGGGGATAATTTATACTGGTATAGATCATCCTCCTATCAGTATAACTGTGTTTTTATTAGGGACCCTACCAGTATAATTTAAATTAAAAAACAAAAACCACCTACACCTTATCTGATAGCTATTCCAGGGTAAAATCAGAGTGCAGACCACCTAATTAAGAGCCTCCATTAGGCATCCTGCCAGTCCCTTATGTTGGATCACATTAAAGAAGTTCTGTATTAAAATCACAAATGAGTTTGACTCCCCACAGCTTAAATTCCAGGGTATTACTAATTAAGAGGTCTCTTGGTTTTTGGTACTGAGCCGTCAGGAATGTGCCATCTGCTGATTGATTCAGCAACAGCATGATGAAGCAATTCCCATAGACTAGCATAGGAAGAAATTTCTATAAAAATTGACGCTAGAAAGCAAGAACTTGGTCTGATTAGGCAAACCAACTTCCAGGAGCATCAGATGTGTATCTGACAAGGCCCTTCTCACGTCCAGGCCACCTAGCCAGTGGCTTTGCATGAGCAACTCTAAGGCTGCTAACTATGATAACAACTTTGCAGAACGTGTGTGTGTGTGTGTGTGTGTGTGTGTGTGTGTGTGTGAGTGAGAGAGAGAGAGAATGGAATAAGAAAAGGAATACTTGTGGCACCTTAGAGACCAACAAATTTATTTGAGCATAAGCTTTCGTGAGCTACAGCTCACTTCATCGGAAGTGAGCTGTAGCTCACGAAAGCTTATGCTCAAATAAATTTGTTGGTCTCTAAGGTGCCACAAGTACTCCTTTTCTTTTTGCGAATACAGACTAACACGGCTGCTACTCTGAAACCAGAGAATGGAATGTTATAGCTATAACTAACTGCTTACTATGATTCTTTCTATATTCACAATAAATGTGGTATTTTGCCTTTTCCCCTTTAATAAGATCCTGCTGGTTTTTATTTTATTGGTATAACACTTATATATTAATAGTTACTTACCAATTCACAGCATTGTTTAGCACAACCACCATAAAAAGTGGAATCAGACTTCAATGGAATCAATGTAGTTACTTCCATAGTGCATGCCTCTGGGGGGAAAAAAAAGCCAGAAATGCATTATAAAAAAAAAAAATTCAATTTGTATATTCCTCTGATAGTGCTTAGAGTGTCTGCAAAATTAAGTTATAACCTAATGTGAGAGGAAATGATCCATTCAGCTGTGAATCCATTCAGCTTTCCACTCAGGACTGTCTAGAAGTCCAGATAACCAGTGTTATTATTTGGAGGAGTCCCAGTCACAGACCAGGACTAAACACTGTAAACACACAGAACAAAGACAAACTCCATGCCAAAGAGGTTACAATCTAGGTATAAAACTAGAGATAAAAGATGGATGGACCGATGAGGGAAACACAGGAAACAAGGAGACAATATCCGTCAGCATGATCGTCTGTGGTCCCAGCACAGCCCGTTAAGATTTTTGTAGGCTTCATGACTCGGTTAAGTTTTTTGCACTTGACCACAGAGAACAGTCAACTTCATAGAAATTTCTATCTCCATGCCAAAACTAACCCAAAACACTTCCTTTGTAATTTGCATTTTACAGCCTGTACTTTCTTGACTGATCACAGACAACTATGTACACTAACACAAATTCATAAAATGCTTTTGGTTTGGCTCAGAGCAAACTGTCCTGTGATCTCTCTGTCGCTCCATGGGCACTTCTTCCAAGTAGCAAGCCTCTACCTGCCCTTCTCCCAGACCAGACCCCCACAAGTCACACCACTTTAGACAGGATCACCAGACTACAACGTCCCTCGTTTACTAGCCACATATACCTGAGCTTGTGCAACTGGGTTTAACTATAGACTCCTCTCTGGAAGCTTGTGGCCAATATGAAATGCAGTGGTTCAGAACACGTTCTTCAAAAAACAAGTGATTTAACCATTCATTCACAGAAATGTAACAAGGAGAGAGAATAAGGTTTTAAGTAAAAAAAAAAAAAAAAAAAAAGCCTATACATATATTTCCTATCTAAACCCAGCCCACCGTTGCCTGTTTATGGAGATACCGCTTAAGCCAGGTACCCCAAGCTTGGCCAGAGTGAGAAAGGTTGCCCCCTGTAACTGCTGCCTGCCTGACATACTGAGCTCTCCAGTCAGTGAGTGGCTCACCTCAGCTCCCTGGTTCAATTTTATCCATTCCAGTGACTCTGTGATCAGAATTCCCAAGTTCCTTTGTCTGACTTGGCACCCGGCATGCAGTCCAGACTGATCTGCGCCTTTCCCCAGAGGAGCTTACCTATAGTCTTTACCGTACAGCAGATCCCAGGCATTATCCATTTCAAGACAGGACAATTAAAGCAGTCTGCAGTCATCGTGTCTTGGCTCTTGCGACCCACACCTAACTCGGGGTGATCGTAACACTTACAGAACTAATCCGTCAGCCCCACTTCACATGAGACAGGTCCGCCCGAGCGCAGACAACGCCGCTTCTTCACGACGGTCAGACACCACGGGGAGGGGGGCTCGCCCGCCCCAGAAGCGCCGGCGCCGGCAAAGCAGGGGGCTCGGGGCCCGAGACGGCGGAGGGCGGGCCCCTGCTCCACGCGGGCCGGGCGCCGCCTCACGCGACACTTAGCTCGCTTCGCCCAAGTTCTCTCCGCAAAGGCGGGCGCCGGAAGCGCCTCAGGCCAAGCCGCCTATTCCTCGCCGGGCGCGCCGGCCGCCTCCCCCCAGCCTCTCCCCGCCGCAGGGGCCCCCGGGGTGGGCGAGGGGAGCGAGCGGGAGCCGCCGGAGCCCGGGCGGATGGGGCCAGCGGGCTCGTGTCCCCTCCTCGCCAGGGCACCCTTGGCGGGCAGCGCGGGTGGGGGCGAGGGCGCCCTGTGCGGGTACAGGCGTCTCCGGGGCGAAGCACAATCTCCGCGCCTCCCCCGCCGGCCGCACGCAGCGAAGGCGGGGGAAGCGCGAGCACAGAAACGATCGTTCAGCCGGCACCCCAGGCGCACCCCCCTTATAACGCCCCCCCCCCTCACTCACCGGGCCAGGCCCGAGCCCCGAGAGCAGCGACGCCGCCCGCTTCCTGCTCAGGGGCCCCAGCCAACGAGCGGAAACTCCACCGAAAAACAGCCGCTCGCCCCTCCCCCTTCCTCCCAGACCTTCGATTGGCTGCCTGCCTCCTGACGTCAGGGGTTTCAGAAAGGAGAGGAGGTTTCAGAGCAGCAGCCGGGTCAGTCCGTATTCGCAAAAAGGAAAGGAGGACTTGGGGCACCTGAGAGACTAACACATTTATTTGAGCAGAAGCTTTCGTGAGCTACAGCTCACTGCATCGGATGCATTTGGTGGAAAATACAGTGGGGAGATTGATATACACACACAGAGAACATGAAACAATGGGTTTATCATACACACTGTAAGGAGAGTGATCGCTTAAGATGAGCCATCACCAGCAGCGGGGGGGAAAGCAGGAAAACCTTTCATGGTGACAAGCAAGGTGGGCCATTTCCAGCAGTTAACAAGAATATCTGAGGAACAGTGGCCGGGAGAAATAACATGGGGAAATAGTTTTACTTTGTGTAATGACTCATCCATTCCCAGTCTCTATTCAAGCCTAAGTTAATTGTATCCAGTTTGCAAATTAATTCCAATTCAGCAGTCTCTCGTTGGAGTCTGTTTTTGAAGCTTTTTTGTTGAAGGATAGCCACTCTTAGGTCTGTGATCGAGTGACCGGAGAGATTGAAGTGTTCTCCAACTGGTTTTTGAATGTTATAATTCTTGATGTCTGATTTGTGTCCATTTATTCTTTTACGTAGAGACTGTCCAGTTTGACCAATGTACATGGCAGAGGGGCTTTGCTGGCACATGATATCTGTGATATTTGCTGGCATATATCACATTGGTAGATGCGCAGGTGAACGAGCCTCTGATAGTGTGGCTGATGTGATTAGGCCCTACGATGGTGTCCCCTGAATAGATATGTGGACAGAGTTTGCAACGGGCTTTGTTGCAAGGATAGGTTCCTTCATACACACTGTAAGGAGAGTGCCAGCAATGCCCCTCTGCCATGTACATTGGCCAAACTGGACAGTCTCTACGTAAAAGAATGAATGGACACAAATCAGACGTCAAGAATTATAACATTCAAAAACCAGTTGGAGAACACTTCAATCTCTCTGGTCACTCGATCACAGACCTAAGAGTGGCTATACTTCAACAAAAAAGCTTCAAAAACAGACTCCAACGAGAGACTGCTGAATTGGAATTAATTTGCAAACTGGATACAATCAACTTAGGCTTGAATAGAGACTGGGAATGGATGAGTCATTACACAAAGTAAAACTATTTCCCCATGGTATTTCTCCCCCCCCCCCCCCCCCAGTTCCTCTGATATTCTTGTTAACTGCTGGAATTAGCCTACCTTGCTTGTCACCATGAAAGGTTTTCGTCCTTTCCCCCCCCTGCTGCTGGTGATGGCTTATCTTAAGTGATCACTCTCCTTACAGTGTGTATGATAAACCCATTGTTTCATGTTCTCTGTGTGTGTATATAAATCTCTCCTCTGCTTTTTCCACCAAATGCATCCGATGAAGTGAGCTGTAGCTCACGAAAGCTTATGCTCTAATAAATTTGTTAGTCTCTAAGGTGCCACGGGTACTCCTTTTCTTGTTCCTGGGTTAGTGGTTCTGTTATGGGAATGGATGAGTCATTACACAAAGTAAAACTATTTCCCCATGTTATTTCTCCCCCACCCCTCCTCAGATATTCTTGTTAACTGCTGGAAATAGCCTACCTTGCTTGTCACCATGAAAGGTTTTCCTCTCCTCCCCCCCCCCCCCCCCCCCGCTGCTGGTGATGGCTCATCTTAAGTGATCACTCTCCTTACAGTGTGTATGATAAACCCATTGTTTCATGTTCTCTCTGTGTGTATATCAGTCTCCCCTCTGTATTTTCCACCAAATGCATCCGATGCAGTGAGCTGTAGCTCACGAAAGCTTATGCTCTAATAAATGTGTTAGTCTCTAAGGTGCCACAAGTCCTCCTGTTCTTTTTGAGAAAGGAGAACAGGCTCCTCGGACCTTGCGTTGCCTGCGCCTGCGCGAGAGGCCGAGCTGCACGTCGACGGTTCCTTGCGCTGGCTGGCAAAGAGCAGGGCAGCGGTTCTGACGTCTTCTCTGAACGTCATGCGCAGGCGACGACTTCGCTCGCTCACGCGTGTGTCTCTCGTGTCACCACGCATGCGCGCAGAGAGATGTCGCCTTGCGCTCTGGATGTGTCATGGGCGGGGGCAGCCTCCCGCCCCGATGGAGGAGGCTCGTCGTGCGCGGCTTCCTCTCTCTCACTGGCCTGGGGAGTCCCAGGCCTCGCCCGGAGCAGGCCGGGGGGAGGTGAGAGAGGGGGATGGGCAGAGCGGGAGACCAGGGGGCGCCCCCTCCGCCCGCTGCTGCTGCTGCTGCTGCTTCTCCCCTCGCCTGTCAAATGGGCGCCGCGAGCTGGGCGCCGCGCGGGCGGCAGGTTTCACAGGCTGAGGGGTCAGTGGGGGGAGCCGCCCGCGTCCGGAGGGCGGCGCAGCCTCCAGGACACCGAGAGCCTCCGGCGGCCGCGTTGCGGTGACGAATGTGGCTCCCGGCCCCGTCTGCCGCGTTGGTGCGGCCGCCCGCTCCCTGCGGGAGGCACCTGGGTCTCGGCGCTGGCCGCGGCGAGCTGCCCCGGCGTCCCCTTGTCGTTGCCTCGTTCACAGCCCGTCTCCGCTCTGGTGGCGAGGAGGGCCGCGGCTGCTCCGGCAGGCGTCGGCGCCCGCGGGCCATGCTCTGCCCGCGCTGCCCCGCAGGGGAGTGAGGCGTCCTTTGGGTGCAAGGAAAACCGGGCTCCGCAGGGGTCTTCGCCCCCGGCAGGGGCAGCCTGTGCCCAACGACGTGCTTGGTGCTGAGCAGGAAATACTGCTTCTTTCAAGCCCTGGCTTCTTGTCCGTGCCAGCAACTACAAATCCAGTTCGCGCGCAGGTTCCCCCGCCAGGAGCCGTGGCAACAGGTAGCGCTAGTGCAGTGGTTCTCAAACCTTTGTACTGGTGACCCCGTTCGCATAGCGAGCCTCTGAGTGAGACTCCCCTTATAAATTGAAAACACTTTTTTATATATTGAACACCATTATAAATGCTGGAGGCAAAGCAGGGTTTGGGGTGGAGGTTGACATCTCCTGACCCCCCTGGGGGGTCCCAACCACCAGTTGGAGAGCTCTTGCCCTAGTAGTGTGGGTGTGCCCACATTGCACCAGGAACAAAACTATTTGATTCCCATTCGCCATAAGGAAAGTGAGAGGAATCGCATATTCATGGGTTTCTCAACATCGTGGAAACCTAAATACCTATTAAAAAAAAAATCCCTATTTGTAGCTTTACCGTGCAGTCGGTTTTCAACCAGAACACCCGGTGGAAAAGGGACTGCTGACAGCTGCTAAAAGTCCGGTCGGCTAAAAGCCAAACTAAAGCAGGCTTGTGGAAGCAGCTGACATATGTGGCTCCTAGGTGCAGGGGGTAGCCCCAGGGGCTCCGCATGCTGGCCCGGCCCCGAGCACCAGATCTGCAGCTCCAATTAGCCAGAAACCGTGGCCAATGGGAACTGTGGGGGCAGCAGCTGTGGGCAGCGCACAGAACCCCTGTGGCCACCCCTGCACCTAGGAGCAGGATATGCTGGCTGCTTCTGCCAGCCACCTGAGGTAAGTGCTACCCCTCACCCCAATCTGTACCCCAACCCACTGCCCCAGGTCAGAACCCCCTCCTGCACCCAAACTCCCTCTTGAAGCCTGCACCCCAACCCCCTGGCCCAGCTCTGAGCCCCCTCCTGCATGCCAGAGCCCACACTTCTAGCCTTAGCCTGCACCCCAACCCCCTCCCCCAGCCTGGTGAAAATGAGTGAGGGTAGGGGAGAGCAAGTGACAGAGGAAGAGAGGAATGGAGTTAGTAGGGGTGGAGCTTCAGAGAAGGGGCGGGGCAAGGTTCCATTTTGTGCAATTAGAAAGTTATTAACCCTACCCTAAGGTGATGTGTAGCTAATAGCTTCTTGTAATTCTTTTTCTCAGTTAAAAAGAAGAGACTAACATGGTTGAAAACTCTCCAGCCCCATTGCCTGAAAGAGCAATATATGGGTTTGTTCTTTTCTTAGGTTCCCAGTTTGGCTTTAGTAAGTATGTTTGCTTTCTGAGCAAAGTGCTACATGTATTCGTTGTATTGAAAGGCGGAAATGAATACTGTACAGTCGTGCCTCTAGTAAGATGTAGAAGCTTTAAAAAAGATTAACTCTGTGTTAATACTTCTCATGTAATAATAATTATATTAGTTGTAAAGAAGGACTAAACTATTATTTGCAGTGTTGGGCCCAGGATATTAGAGAGACAAGATGGGTGAGGTAATATCTTTTATTGGACCACCTTCTGTTGGTGAGAGAGAGGCATTAGAGCCCTGTGTAAGCTCCAGAAGCTTGTTCTCTCACCAACAGAAGTTGGTCCAATAAAAGTTATTACCTCCCAAGCTTGTCTCTCTGAACTGTTGTTAAAACATTTTGCAACTTTGTGGGCTAATCCAAGTCTTATCAGTTCTCCCTTGTATTATCCTTTTGGATTTTGTTCTCCCTGATACTGCTGATGGTGACCATGTAGCTGAGTGTGCTGTGGGAACAACTATATTTCAGGGAGTTAGTTGAAAATCTTTCCAGTAGGCTGAGTGTACAGCATATCATGTGTACACAGTAGACCTGTGTAGAAGTTAAAGGTGCAAAACACAAATTCTGAAGATGTGGACGGATACTCAAAGGATGAAGGTTGATGAGAATCACATCAGTTTCACTGTGCTGCTGCTTTCAGCAATGATGCGCCACAACAGAGGAAGGTGCTGGAGATACTCACTGGGTAAGGAGTGGAGTAGCAAAGATCCCATACTCCTTTGCAGCAAGTTTGAGGCTTTTGGGTGGGGAAAACTAAATAGAGAAGGAGTGCTCCTTCTCTTCCAACAGTTAGAGAATAGTTTAGGGACTTCAAATTTAGCACATCAAAGACGGAGATGAAAAATGGAGCACCAGAGATTTCAGGGACAGAACAGCACCTGGCTGTAGGAATTGCAGAATCCTTCCCATTTCAAGCAGCTCAGCAAGGATGGAGCTAAGGAGGGCTCCACTCCAAGGGTGTTCCCACCAGACTCTACCCTGGGATTCCATCTTCTGTATCCTCTTGCTAGTAACTGTTCTATTGATCTAAGATGTTGTAAAACCTTTATTTTTGAGCCAAAATTGACCTTACTGTTCTTCTTAAGAGCAATATTATTGGATTAATACTTACTTCATTGGCACTGAAATCAGTAAACCCAAATTTACTCCCATTCTAAATATATTTTCAGTAAAATACGCATTTTTAAAAACATTTCTTCAAGTATTAGGTTGTTGTAACTCTTGTTTCAGTTTTGTGACAATTGGGACTAGTGTGACTCTCTGTTACTTTATCCTTCCCCACCAATTCCCGATTTATATGTTTACTTACTTGCCAGAATTCTAGATTCTGAGCTCTCTGGGGCAAGAGCTGTCATTGTGTGCTTGTTTGTACAGAACCTAGTACAATGCTATTCTAATCCCTATTTTGGGTCTTTACATTTTATCATTTCTATTGTGATAGCCCCTTAAGTGGCATACTATAGTAAAGAACTGAAATTTTTAAAAAAGAAAATCTCATTGAAGATGTGTGGAATTCCACTCAAATAACATTTATACTCCACAGATGTCTCATTTTGGGAGTTATTTGGGTTTGTTGGGGGATGTTTAATGGCTAAATCCTGCTGTCCTTGTGTGGTCAAATTACCCATTAACATTTTTGCTAGTTTTGACTGCAGAATTAAACCATTTGTGGTTTAGTGTTGTCGTATAGTTCTACGTACGTAGTCATTTGTGCATATTTCTGAAGACCTAGAGAAATACCTTGGACCAATGTTCTTAAAATACAAATGTTTAAAATTAATTTTAAATTAAAATTTTAACCTTTTTTTTAAAAAATCGACAAATGGTGCAAGGAATTCTTGTCTGTTTTATTCTGGAATTAGAAAACAAATATGAAGAAGAAGAGAGAGTTAAAGTATCATCAGTTATAAAGCTTGTATCCCTATGGCGTAGTTTGTGTGTTCATGGTAGCATTCTATGCAGTATTTCCGTTGACCTATTTAGATGTTTTTTGGAATCTATAGAGAAAATTTTTATAATTTGTTTGTATCCTCTGTAATGACAGTGCTATAAGTGTTGATCTAGAGCTAATTTATCTCTTAAAACAATGTAAACAGTACCATTATGATCAAACTATTAACTTTTATTCTTTTTGCACAGTGTTATACCTTGTATGGGCGTATGTTCCTGAATCTTGGTTATTCTCATTGGGACTAACATACTGGCCTCAAAAGTAGGTTAAATTCATTCACTGTTAAACATGTGAACGAGCAAACGCATACCCAGAAAAATTGTGCCAGTGTCCTTTTACATTTAAAATATTTTACATTTAATCCAACTTGGAAAAGGAGATTTAATATATTTCTCCTCACAAACAGCTACAGTATTTATGTAAAGTAATGTAAGAAACAATAGTTTACTCTGAAAAATTATCAGCAAGCAAAAATGAAGTGCAGTTCACCTGTCTGCTGTGCTCTTAAAGTAATTTGGCAGCTTGGTTTAACTAAGGTTTTTTTCTGAAATATCATGGTAAGTTTTATTAAATTAAATTTCCAAATAAACTGTCTAAGGCATTTATTTGGCTATTATTCCATACTGGTCACATAATTCCATACTGGGTCTTTCGTTAATGAACTGCATTTTCAGGGTCTTCTCTTTTTAGTGTGGTGAGTTTGGCTATAACTGTTTTTTCTATACACTTTAAATTCATACTTGTTTCTACTTCTGCACAGTCTTGTTTGATTTAGAGCTGGAAATAATTTTTTACTAAAAACTTTCTTTTGCAAGATGTCATTTAAAAATAAATATTTTATTCTGCAGGTACTGGGCAGTTGCTTTACCTGTATACCTTCTAGTTACTTTAGGAATTGGCTATATACTACTCTTTGGTATTAACATGATGAGTACTGCTCCGCTCAACTCCATGCACACCATTACAGGTAGTTGATAATTTTCTTGTCTAGTTCTTAAACCTCCAACAAAAGTTTTTGACAATCACCGTAAACATACTTGCTGGTATAACTAAACTAAACCAGATTCAACGCCTTGAATTTTCACCTCTGTTTAATGTATTGATGTATTACAGGAGCTGTTATAAACAATTTATATATTTTGTTCAAACTTCATTTCAATACAATGTTAAAACAGTCAAAACTTGCAGTTATATTTTTTTCCAAATATATCTTCTTTAGGACAACCATTACAGTCTAGCATTTGCTACTCTTTCCTAGGGATTTTGTTTCTGCCCACCGGTCTAGTTCTGACTACTTGCAATACAGGTGGCTTCCTCAGTATTTTCCCATCTTTCTTAAGATGGTATTTCTTTTATTTGCTGATAACTGCTTTTCCTGAACAAGAACATGGGAGAATTCAAAAATTACCCAGATTATTAGAATCCAAGTCTATGCTAAAATAAGTTGTCCCAATTGGCAGCACCATTTCGCCCATGTCCTTTCACTTATAATGAAAACCAACAAAATTAGTATTTAAGGCATGCTTCATTGACTTATTTTGACTTGCTTCCACTGAACTGTGCTTTGAAGTGGAAAGAGCCAAGTGTAGACTCTGCAGTAAAGATGGTGACTAGACTGATGACTTGATAGAAAGCTGCTGAGGTCAAGAACGAAAAGGGTCAGCAGTACACATCCACAAGCAAAATTTAGCCCCAACTTTTTCTTGAATCGGCACTATGGAACTTGTTTTGCTAGAGGGAGCAGAATGTTAACATCTACTGTAGATAAACTGATGTTACCAACAAAATGCATTCACTTTCAGTAAACCAGAATGATGCTGTAAATGTCTGAAAAGTGAAATGTTTCTCGAATTTCACTCTGTTAAATGTTGCATAGGATTAGCTTGTAGCTGGATGTGATGTAAAATCAGAGCAGTATGCTTTTATGTAGATGAAGTTTAGGAGTCTAACAACACTTCTAGCAGGAAAACAAAGTATTTCATTTTATACCATCAGTTTTTAATCACGGAATAGTGAAATGTCTTTTGTTGTATTTCCTACAGATAACTTTGCAAAAAATCAGCAGCAGAAGAAATCTCAAGAAGAAGCAATCCCTGCATTGAGGGATATTCCCATTAGTGAAGTAAATCAAATGTTTTTTCTTGCTGACAGAGGCATTTGTAACAGAAATTAATTGGAATCAGGACCTGTTAGAATAAGACACTCGTACAATAATTTTTAGAAACACATTGTAAGAAAAGTCAAAGGCTTGTCAATGCTAGGAAGTTTAACACTTTCAACAACTGGAATAGATGGATTTGTACCTAAATTAAGCTGTGGTCAGCACTGGTTCACCTGTGTGGCATAGAGCACTGAACCGGGACTCAGAAGATATGGGTGTATTCTCAGCTCCACTGCTAGCCTGCTGGGTGACCTTGAGCAAGTCACTTCACCACTCTGTGCTTTGGTTTCCCCATCTGTACTATGTGTATGATACTGACCTTTATAAAATGCTTTGAGCTCTACTGATGAAAAGTGTTATTTAAGGGCTATGTATTATTAAACAAATTGATGATTGTTGAAATGGTTTTATTTCTTAATGTTGAGAGACCTACAGTACTAAACGACAAAATACTTCATTCTGGGAAATGCATTCTTCCATATAAATTTGTGTAGCTATGCTCTGGATCTGAAGTAATCTGTTTAGTTACCCCTAGATTTTTTTCTTGCACATTGAGGGTGGGATTTTCCAAAGCATTCAATGTTTGGCTTAATTCTGCTCTCATTGACTTCAGTAGGAGCAGAGTTAGGCCAACACTGAGTGTTCTTAAATATCCCACCTTATTTTGACCAGTCATAGTAAATTCAAGTATATGCATTGTGACGGTACAGTAATATTAACAAAATGTTTTTAATTGTCTAAAACAGATTGCATTTCTAATTTTTTTCTGAAGGCATCTTACTTGCCTTGGACATATAGTGCACAGTGGATTTTCTTTAGATAGGTATTTCTGCATCTCAAGAATATCCTTGTTCTCCTATCTTATTAGGCTTATTAAAAGTGATAGGGTTTCCCAAAACCAGGAGAAAAGGTGGGGGATGAAGAAAAATCCAAACAAGTTCCCATTTAAATATTAGTTGGTTTTTCTTAATTTTTTTTCTTGTCCTTCATTCTAATTTCCTTATTAAAAAATTACAATTCTTAACAGTACAAAAAATAAAATTCTTCCAGACCCATGGAACTGCTGTAAACGTCATACAAAACTGCAGGTCCTTCTTCTTAAACTCAAAGGAAATCTCAACGTATACTGCGTTGTTTCTAAGCCACTGCCCAAATATCTTAAACAGAGAATATTCTTCCACTTACACATTACTTTGCTGACAAATCATCACCAGAAGTTGTCTAAATATTTTATTTGTTGCCAGCTGACATCCTAACACATTGCATCATAAAACACTAGTGATACTAGTTAAAGCCTCGTTGTCAGATAAAAATACCGGCACTCCTGTCAGGAAAGAACTTGAGTTACAAAAAGTTACCTTATTTCCTTTTCTAATGAAATGGTATCTTGGAAAACTTCTGTATGCAGGACCTCATACTGATCTCATTGAAACCAATGAATGTTCTGCCACTAATTTCAGTGGGAGTCCTTCCTCCACATCCCAGTTGCTATAGCTAGACAATCACATGGACTTTCCTAACTTGTGATCCAGAATCTAAGCTTGCTTGTTTGGTTGGTTTTGTTATTTGCCGGGGGGAGGGAGAGGAATCTCCCGCTCGTAGAGCAATGAGAAAAATCCTAAAATTTTGAACCAAACAAACCAGTGTAATGCTGTCTACTTGAGTTTGCAGATAGCCTGAAATAATAGCTCTAAAGTGTGTAACTTGCCCTTATTCATCTCATTGGGGTGCTAATTTCAGAGCCTAATGATTCTATTTTAAATGGCAACATTAACTACATAATTGCTGATCAGAATATGCAAGAAAGAAGAGTGTCTTGGAATCTCATTTTGATGTCTCAGATTGCGTAGAGCATATGTGTTTGAGTGGAGCATTTGATTTGGGACAGAGCTTAATTTTTATCTTTTTTTCAGTTTGAACCCTTGCTTTTCTCCCTTTTTTATTTTTTACTTTCTCATACAATCTTGAACTGATAGAAATTATAGGCTAGTCTGGCAAGGACCATGTATTTACTATTGCCTAGCCATGGGGGGAAGAGAAGTGTCGTTTAAAAAAAATTAAGTTACCAATTATTTTTTCTTGAGAGAATTCATGACTAGGTCACTCCAGGGTTATATATTTTCTCGTATGCAATTTATGGTTATGATTTTCTTGTTCCTTGACATTTTTTTTCTAATTTTTTCAGAAAGCAATTTAACTTTAAATTCTAACTTAACTAGTGAAAGCTATGGTTCTGTTGTTTAATTTAAGGATTAAATTAATCCTAGTTAAAGATACACAAATCCATACAGGATAAAGAAGAGCAACTGGAAAATACCCTCAAGCCCTAAAAGCACACAAACTAAAGGATTATAAATCTTAAACAAAGATTCTATCTTTGTGGAGTGATGAATCTGCCATTTCACTTGTCTTCTGATCTAGCACAATTATGGGAAAACTACCAGAAAGGATCTAAGTGAACAGACAAACTGGGGCCATTTATTATATAAGTGAAATTTGCAGGCACGAAACTCAATCTTTGCTTTTCTGTCATTGAGTGGCAGTGCTGCAATGACATTCTGATGACCTTTACTTCAACTTGAGAATAATTATCAAAATTTCGAAGATTGTCTTCATGATCAAAATAATATATTCTGTTATACAATGTATTTTTCTATTGTGTAGGGTTTGGGACTTGTGATAAAGGTTAATGGCATCTAATGTGTAAAACTAATATACTTTAACAGGGCATTGTGGATCTTGAGAGTCCCTCATTACATGACTTTACATACAGCATTAATCAGGTATATTTTATTCTTACCAACTTGGTGGGAGGGGAAGCTGCTTTTCACTAGTTCCTTACACCTAAAGAGACAGCATTCTTTTTAGCTGGTAAAGTATTTAGAAGGCTTTATGCAGTTGTCAGCTCAGAGTTATCAGGTGGATGATTCCAAAACAAAACCTGACAAGATTAAAGTGTGGTGCTGGTTTTAACTCCTTCCCTCCTAAAACATACCTGTGTAAAGACTACCTAAAGATCTGGAATAGACTAAATGTGATCAAATATCCACTCCCTCAAGAGATTGGCTTTGGTGATACTAAATCCTAAATTTGCCCTCATTTTCACCTCTTGGCCTGGCCTTATCAGTGGTATCTTGTCATCACCAAGATTAGTAGTATTTAGTGGACTGGACTAACAGCTTTATTCTTGCTGAGCTAGGCAAAGGGGATAGCCTTTAGCTATATTGTTCAAATAACTTCTATGCTTTTTGTCTGGTTCCTTTCCAAGAATTTTGTTTTCATATGCATTTGGATGCTTATTGCCATGATTCTGGTTTTGATATTCTATGCAAGAGAGATGCATGTGTGGAAACAGCGTGACATCCTATCCTCCAGAATGGAGTTTTTCTACAGACAATGTGGAGTTTGAACATTCCTGAGCTTCTCCTTCTCTAGTGAAGATCAGACAGGATACTCTTTTAATTTTTAAAATGCAAAGGTCCGGTACTCCTACCACTGAATGCAATAGGATTATGGTTCTCAACCTTTTCTAGGTTATATTCCCATATGCCAAAAGAAACACATGTGCGTGCACACAGACACTCACAATATGTTCATAACCCTAAGGCTGAGCAGCCATGCAAAAGCAGATTTGTCACTGATTTCAGTAGAAGCAGAATCAGGCTGAAACTGATTAAAGATATGAGGAAGGTATAAAGGAAGCCTGCGGTTTTTTACTGTGTTGCAGTGCACAATAATGGGTTAGAAAGTGCACAGTGGTTAGGAAGGAGCCAACATAAGAGCAATATTACCATGTTGTAATGGGGCACAGACTAATCCAGCAGCACCTCCTGCTGGTTGTCTGGGAATCAGCTCTTTTTACCAGCTCTGGAGTGCCTTCTGCTGGTGTCTTGCTGTTGCTGGACCTGGGTGCCCTTTTACTTGGGGTGCTGCCCTTCCAGGCAATACCCCACAGATCTGAGTCTCCCCTCCCCAGGGAACCCCCAACCCTCTATCTCCACCTTGCCTCAATCTATGGGCTACTGCCAGTCACCATCTAGCCCCCTTTCACTGAGGCCAACTGCAGTCTGTATAAGCCAGTCATCATAGGCAAGGGGAATTTGGACCTGCTGCCTCCGCCTACCATTAGGCTGCCCTGTTGCAACCCCAGTACACCGTCTTAGGCCATCTGCCAGGCTTGCAGCCTGTGGCTTTTCCAGTCTGGAGCCTCCCAGCTCCTCTGGCCTTTCCCAGCCCTGCTTCACCTCAGGTACACTCCCCAGCAGCAAGGCCCATCTCCCTCCACAGTTAAAGGAGATTCTGTATGCTCCTGGCCCAGTGCCCTCTTATAAGGGTCAGCTGTGGCCTGATTGGGGCATGGCCCCTAGCTGAGGCTTCTTCTCCCAATCAACTCCACTTTTCCTCCCCTGCCTCAGCCCTCTCCCTGGGCTCTTTTAAGGCAGGAGCGGGTAACTACCTGCTACACATGTATTCAGTTACTCTCATTTTTATTGTAAATATTTATATTAAAGTGAGCCCTGTAGGCACTACTCTATTGAGATCTGTACCCTAATGAGCTGGGTGCTGCACAAATGGAAAAGAGAAAATCCCTCCTTTTCATAAAGGGAGGGCATGGGGATAAAATATTACAAGTGAATGAGTATGGTAAAGAACTGGCACAGCTTTGTAAGTTACATATAGGGCAGTCTGTGTGTTTAATTGGGGTAGAGGAAGGAAATAATGTAGTAGGAAAGAAAAGAAGATAAAGAGGACACCTGCTGCTCAAAATTTTAATTCAACATGTGAGTGGCCGGGGCCATAGGACTTGACTTGACTGAGTGGGCCCTCCTCTCTGTGACATGCAGGTATACCTATGCTATTACAAGCTCTGTCTGACTTGTTCTATGTCCAAAGAGGTCTCACGCTCTTAAAAAATGTACAAAGCAATTAAAAACATTTTGAAGGTATCAAGTAACTTCTGAATCAGATATAATTATTTTTAAAGTCATCCATCTTTGGAGCCTAAAAAGTGAGGTCTCTTGGACCACAAATTACTCCTGTAGACTTCCCTTAATGGAAGGTCAGGAACAGCCACCCATAACTACATCATAAAATTCATTCGTACAAATCAGGAAAATTAATATTAGCATAAAGTTTGTTTCTGCTTGTTAGGCAAAATGGCAGTTGATTTGGAATTTGCCTGCAACAGTTGGGGCAAGCTGAGGCTCATAAAATACACACATGGCCTTATTCATTTCCTGAAAGTAGGAGGAGAAAACAAATATAATGTACTTATTTGAGTTGGCTGGGATAGGGGATATTTCAGGTCTGCTATCCTAATATTTGTTAAATGATTCCTAAATATGTATGGTTCTTCCTGGCCTTTTGCTGCAAAATGGACCTTTTCTATTGGTACTACTCAGATCTTTCAGCCGCTTTCAGACTAAAGATGGATTCTCACTTGGTGGTGTAATATCCTGGTTTTGGCCAACAGTAGGGCAACCAGGATTCTATTAGCACATCTCCCTTTTTTAATTATTTGGGGTCTGTAAGAAGCAGTGAGATTTGGGAACATGGAGTCTTGTTCTAGCAATACTTTTAATGAAAGGTGGCCAATATAAATTCACTTTGGTACAGTGAATAGTCTCTGTTTGTCACTAGAGTTACCCTGGGAGATTTGTCCTGCTTGTAAGTCACCATGGTATGAGGTTTAATGTCATTTCACAGGTGAACATAACAGGCAATATTGCAATATTTAATCTTCATAAATTTAGAACACAGAGACGATTAAGGAAGAACTTTATCCTCAGCTATTGCTTGTTCCTCAGCTCATTTAACATTTCTTTCTAACACTGTTTTTCTTCTCTCAATATAATATTAATAAAGTCTATATTAGAAAAAATTATATGAATGTTATTAGAGATTGATTATAAATTCAATCCTGATGGTGACAAGGTCAGATAGAATAACCTTAACAAGACTCCATTCTTTGGCATGGATGCAATCCCTCCTAGAGATAGCTTTTCCAGCTGTGGGAACTTAAAAGATCCTTGGCACTGGATAGAACTCACAAGCAGAATTTAAAACCATGTTATGAGCCAGCTTTAATTCTGACTTTTCACAGTAATGAGTAGAATGGTAGGTGATTAATAAAAACTATATTGACCAAGTTGCCTTTCAAAGATCCTGCTACCAGCAATGTCCCCCTACCCTTGCAATTTAATTGTTTTCAGTATAACCATTTTAGGCAAGTTCAGAAAGGGATTATTATGTATTTTTGCCCTAGATAAATTATCTAGCACTTGCTGGAGGAAATACAATCAATCACTCTATGCTGACAACTATGGAAAGTCCTATGAAACATGAAAATCAAGCTATATTTTAATTATTAATCTTAACTCTTAAAAAGATAAATTTGTCCCATAAGATAGAATGTTTCAAGACTTTTCTTCAAGGTACCAAGGTAACAATAAACTCATTGCTATAGGGATACTTTGTGGCCTTCTTCCTGCAAGTGATGGATGATTCAAAGGTCATTAAAAGCCCCTCTGGGTCAGGCCCCAGATGAATTAAAAAACAAAAGCTAAAAGGTGCAGGGAAACAGAAGATGTATACTGCTTGTTCATTTGTAGCCTTTTTTTTTTTTTTTAAAAAGCTGGTAATGTATCACTTCATTATGGGGCTTCTGCATTTTTTATAGTATTTTGAGCATTACCATAATCTAAATCATATTTATGGTGGTCATAGCCATGTGCAATAAGGTTCTACTAAATATTAGTAGAAGAAATCTTCCTATGTTACAGAAAACATATTTTTGCAGTTTAACAAAAATGAGAGGCAGTTACCTGAGTTTCTATTGTGAAAAAACCTCTGTTGTGGGTTAGCATTGTAATATCATAATTGTTAAAGATGGAAAACCATTAATTTAAGCAAAACTCACTCCCAAAGTCTTTCTGATTCATTCCACATGATTTTTAAATGGTCTTAAGTGTTATAAAATAAAGAAACATTGTATTACCCTGAGTGCCCCATGCGCAGTACATGGTTATGGTAGTATACATAGCCATGTGTCTATACTGGACTTCTGCTCTCTATTTTTGTGTAGCTAGATAATCCTGCCAACAGGAGCGTCTGCACCACACTCCTGAATATTAGCCATATCTCTCTCTCTCACACACGATTAAATAAAATAAAAATCACCAGTATCTCAGGATGCCCCTTGGTGACCATCTCCCAAAAAGGATCTTGCAGCCTGAAGGCTTTCAAAGATGTCCTACAACTTGAGAAGTAGTCCTACTGAAGAAGATCCCACTAAGTGGATGGGTCGAGGCAGAGGGCTGAGTGGCTGCTAATATGCCACCTGAAATTCACTCTGGGGGGGATTAGCCTGAATATACTTTCTTCAGGGTCAGAACTTACAGTTTTGCTGGGAGGTGGGTGACAGAAGGCATTATACTTTTTTAAGTTATGGTGAGTACGTACGTGTTCCTGAGACATATGTTCTGGAGCTCAAGGATGTACAGGTTATGACAAGATGTTTGTAACTTGCTGCATCTTTGTGGTAATGAGAAGTAGGTACTTAGTGAAGTAGGTGCTGGAGACACAATGTTCCTGGGTGACAAGCCACACTATTGAATGAGTTGTAATGTAAAGAGAAGTTTTCTGGCTGGGAAATGTAGAACAATACATACAAAAATAAATACAGATAAAATATTTTAAAAGCACCTATTAACATGGTATTTAAGCAGTGTGCAAGGATAGTTAAGCTGACCTAATACTGGGTGTAGACCATGCTAGGTGGACAGAAGAATTCTTCTATTTACCTAGCTCCTGCCTCTCGAGGAGGTGGATTCATAACAGCAATGGGACAACCCTTCAAGTCACTGTAATGAGTGTCTACACTGATATGCTACAGCAACAGCAGTTTAAATGTGGCCATAGCTTTAGTTTGTTACTGACAACGTTGCAGACAGTGAAATTGGGAAGGAACACAGATTTTCCCCTTAACTTATTATTACCATGCTTTTTGAGTTGGTTGGATATGTCCTGAAGCAGCCTTAACTGTCACGATACAAAGTTTGTGTTTGTTTACTTCTTGTTTTGTTTTTTAAATTCAGGATTGGTGTACCTCCATGGGTAGGTCTTAGGGGGCAGGACAAAGTAAGGAAGAGGGGGAGATGACTAAGTATGAAACACCTGGATTTTCTTCCATTACAGATTATAATAGTTCTTAAATTACAAATATGTGTCACAGGCTGTTTTTTTCATTATATGAATTAAATAAATCAGGAGGTTTTACAAAGAAAATTGAAAAATAAAATCACTCACATGCAACCATAGCAACATCTCTTGTGTCAACAGATCAGTTTGAACCCTGGACTAGAACTGGGTGAAAATTTTCAGACAAATAGTTTTTGTTGGAAAATGCAGCTTTGCCGCAAAATTGTAAGTGAATTTGATAGTTTTTGCCAACATTTATGGGTGGATGACTTAGGCAACATTTATAGTGGAGTAGGTGCTGTCTCCCTTTTAACCTTTAGCTCCCAGATTAGGGTACTCACCTGGATTGTGGGAGACCTCAGTTGTTTTCCCTCCTCTACCTGATTAGGAACAGTGATTTGAACTTGGCAAACATCTCCTCCATTACAGGATAATGCCCTATTATCACTGGGCAATAGATAGTGATTTTTCAATCTCCTGTTGAAGCTGTTCCACTTTGTATAAAATATATTAATAGTCATTGACCCAGAGCGCACAAGTAGAAATGCTCCTATTGACTGTTGGTCAGGGCATATACCTCTGATGTAGGAAACCCAAATTCAAGTCCCTGTTCAAAGGGCTATTTCATTATTTATACACATGGAATGGCATCAATAGAAGAGTTTGAGAGCCACCATTGGCAAAATACCCCACAGCCCAGTGATTAGGGCAGTGGCTCTCAATCTTTCCAGAGTATTGTATCCCTTTCAGGAGTCTGATTTGTCTTGCGTATCCCCAGGTTTCACCTCACTTAAAAACTACTTGTTTACAAAATCAGACATAACAGTACAAAAGTGTCACAGCACACTATTACTGAAAAATTGCTTGCTTTCTCATTTTTACCATCTTATAATAAATTGGAATATAAATATTATACTTACGTTTCAGTGTACAGAATATAGAGTGATATAAACAAGCCATTATCTGTATGAAATTTTAGTTTGTACTGAGTTTGCTAGTGCTTTTTATGTAGCCTGTTGTAAAATAGGCAAATATCTAGATGAGCTGATGTACCCCGTAAGACCTCTCCATACTCCCAGGGGTACACATACCGCTGGTTGAGAACCACTAGATTAGGGCACTCTTCTGTACTGTGGGGGACTTAAATTAAAATCCTTGCATCACATAAGGCAGAGGAGGTTTTCCACATCCCAAGCAAGCATCCTAACTACTTGGCTTAATGGTGGGGGTTTGAATCTACCCCATCATTTTCTTTGTTTTTATGTTTAAAAAGTGCCTGGGGAAAGAAATTAATTTCAGATCAAAGAAAATGTGTAGACCTGACCTAACATTTTAGACTACCATGTTAAAGATCTGGGTTCTCTTCCATTATGTCTGCAGTGATCTTGTGTATCCCATTAACTCATATATAAAAATAAAATGGTAGGTAATATGTCTGCCCTCTAGGTTTGGGGTTCATGGCCTTGCTCAACAAGGCTGATGAGGTGCAGGAAATATATATCACACTTAGCAAAGGCAAGATTGGAACATTTTTTCCTACACCACAGGAAATGTTGCTTTCCCCCAATCCATAAGGGCTTTTGGTGGCTCGCTAACCTCCTCCTCAACCAGCCTGGTTTTATTGATGCTGGGACATGGAATTATTTTATCAATAAACCAAGTAACTGCAGGGATATCAAATTTATTGTCCCAGTTTTCCCTCCCAGAAGGATTGTAATATATACAATTTATCTTATCTGCTGGATATGCCTCTTGCCCTAGCTTGCTTAAAAAACAAATTCTGCTATGTAATATTGTAATTCACACTGAATCAAATATTACTCTTATTTTAAAATACCATAATTTCCCCTTTTAAATAAACACATACAAAGATGCATATGATATGTACAATACAAATACATCTTTCTTCAGGAGCACATAATCTAGTGATTTACTTATTTCTTATTAATGTTCATCTGTACACAGTTGACCTTTATAGGAACTTTTTTCCCCTTCATGCATTTCTGTTAGTAGCCCTTTAAAAAATTTGCAGAGTTAACTAGCCATCTCTCAAGGAGAGCAATTTTGTAACTAGTAGATACTGGATTTTTTTTTTCTCAGCTGGTAAGTACCTGTTATGTTTTTCTTAGCTTTCTTTCTTGCTGTTGATGAGTTAGTGTATTCTCATAATATGACAAAGGGTTTGAGTCAAAAAATCAAGAATATTTATATTGGAAGTTAAATACTGCTTTTGATGAGCATATTGTTGAATTTTGCTTTAGTCTTTTTTTCAATGTGCATGTGTCTTGCATTTTACTCAGAGTTGTGTTAAGGTATAGTATTGTGTAATATTAAGGGCTCTTTCCGAAATATATTAAGTCAATGGACGATATATTGTCATACGCTATATGGCCTCAGATCCCTCTACATATAATGGCATGAGTGAAATTGGAAAGGTTTTAGTTAACTTGTTTTTTTTTCCTGTCATAGTTCATACCCTTCAAGGAACTTTAATAATATTAGATTTAAGTGTATGAGTAAGAGCTTAAATAACTTCAGTTATTTTTTGGATAATATTTACATCCTGTCTCAAAACTCATATGTAAAATTTCAGCTTAGGATGAATAAAACACAGAATATGTTTTATAATGGAAACAGCCACTGCTCCTTTAAAGTTGAAAGGCAATGGGTACTATTAGCATTAAAGAACTTCTTTGTATATACTTTGTTCAAGATTAAAAAGTGTGAATGCAAATTTTGTGTGCCAACTAGTTAATTGATTTTGGTTTAAATGGATTTTACAGCATTCTTTAGGTGAATGTTTATATTTACTGAATAGTTCGTAAAAATGTTAATGATGCATGCTCAAAACCTTTTGAACCCTTTGTAATTAGATCTGTCTTTAAAACAGTTGGATTCTGCAGTGGGGGATATTCCCTGATTCCAGATATGCTCTTTTCCTTAAAATTCCATTGTTGCCATTACTATCATGCACTGACTATGATATGAAAACAAAGCCTAGTTCCTTTGCCACCCAGTGCAGTAGCTGATAACTAACATTGGCCCCAATTCTACGATCCCTTATTCATGTGATTAATCATGACTCACATAAAATGACCTATAGAAGACAATACGTGTACTGTACTTAAATGAAGAACTACAGGATTGGACTTGTCCTGTTCCCAGAGATACACTGTAACCATGTGACTGCAGCACAAAGAAGGAAATAAATAGCAATGCTCATTTCAATTTCGTTAGAAACTTAGAGAAAAGGAGAACATTAACGTTTCTCAAATGAAAAGTGAGAAATTTTATTTTCTAATCTCTATACAAGTTTTTACAAAGGAGAGAACATTTTAAAAAAAATTGATATTGTTCCAATCTATCTAATTTAATGCAATGGAATATCTTATACCCTAATTCTGCAAGCAGTTATTCAAGCACATAACTTTAGGATCAAGAATAGTCCCACTGATTTCAACTGAAATATTCACATACATAAAGTTAAGCACATACATAAATCTTTGCATAATCAGGGCTGTACTCAAAATAAGATGTAGTTAATTATTTTCATACATCTAGAAACTGTACAAAATATTTATAAGACAAACAACAATATTCCAACTCTACAAGTGAGAAACTAGAGAATAACTAGGAAGAGATATTTTGAATTTGGAAGTTTGCGGGGGAGGGGTGGAATAAATAATCCTGCCTACATGTCAAAGTCTGCGATAGGAAGCAGATTTTTAAAAGCTTTGGCTAGAAAGATGAACTTGGTATAATGTTGTTAAAAAGGCTTATGAAAGCAATTAGCAAGACTAAGCAGTAATTTAGTCACCCTGCTTCTGAACACAAAAGAAATTAGAGGATGTTCCGCTCTAAATCCGAACTTTATAGTTGATTTGTAATAAGCTATGCTAAAATCCCAGCTTCAAACCCACGAAATTTTAGAAAAGTTTAGAATAGGATTTGAATTTTGCAGTTTGGACCCTTCTTTAATGTTCTCTTCTGCACATTTTACATGTATCTACGGTCCTTCTATAGCTATACCTCAGCCTTTGTTGTCGTTGTTGTTGTTTAAAATTCTCTAATACACACTTTAATTCACTGTTAAATCATATTTTATTATTCATGCTTTGGCACCTTTTCCTGATTAATGGCAGAGCTCTTTTCTGATTACTTAGGGAGCAGAATTTGTAGCAGCTTACAGGTAGAATTCCAGATGATATAGTGGGACAATGGATATGAGTTTCTACACATTTTTACACATCTCACCAAAAAAAATCAAATTTAGAGAGGTGTGGGGTGTGTGTGTATATTTTACACATCTTACCAAAAAAATCAAATTTAGAGAAGTGTTGGGGGGTGTATATTTTTCCCATAATCAGACATATATTTTCATCTTCAAACACAACATAAAATAGCATTTGTGCTGAGCACAGTGCCATGGTAAAGTGACATTAATGGTTTTAATACAGATGTTATTTCCGCCAGAGTGAATTTGGGGACCACACAAAGCTCTGCAACTTAAAATTCTAAAAACTGGTATAAGGACTATTGTTCCTGTAAGCCTCCCAAAAAGAAAACAAACCTTCTATGTTTGTTGCTATTTGCATCACCCTACTATTTTTCATGTGACAGCAAGAAGATGATTCTCACATGAGCTTTAGATCTGTTTTTTGGTTTATATGATTTTTGCTAGTAAACACTTTAGAGGCCATTTTTTGGTCTCTTGATTTACATGGTCCTCAGAGGCTGAATATGTTCATTACAAAGCTGAATTCCTTTCTTCCTCGTCATCTTCAGAATCAGAGTCATCATTGTAGAAATGAATTGTGGCTTGTACTGGAAAACTGGCCAGAACCTTCTTTCCAATGTTGTGTAGGAACTTCTGGGATTTAGATTTGGGCAAATAAAGTCTAGTAAGACAAAACAAAATCACTTGTAAAAACCATGTAAAACTATAAGAATCCTTCCAGACTAACTGACTCAAGGCTTGTGTCTGAAGGCTACATTTCTTCATTTCTTTGTGGAAGGGAGGCTCCTCTGCATCCTTGATGGCTTCTCTCTCCTCTTCATCTCTCCATGTTTTAAACCATCCTTCTATCTAAAGGACTCACTGAAGTAGTCCCATCTCTTCCCTGGGTGGTACTATTGGTGTTGGTAGTGAATATTTATTCCCAGTTACTTTTTTGGGAGGTGGGGGGAATGTCAAATATTGGGTTAGCCAGAGGTCTCTATTTGACAAAGTGCCTGAGAACACGAGCAAATGTGATTTTTCTAGAATTCTGCAGACTTGATAGTCAGGAAGAGGACGTGTTTGTTTGTTAATGGTGGTGGGGAGTTTGAGGAAGGGTGCTGGAAGGCTGGTTTAAGGCTGTGGTCTGTTGTTTTTGTGTGGGTTGGTTCTAGTAGTGAGATGTGTCTCTCTTCTAGGAGGAGAAGGTATGTACTATTAGATACCTTGACTTTCAATTTCCTTTTCTGAGGAGATGTTAATTATGAAACCTTGACTCACAATGGGGTAAGTCTGGTCTGTCAGGATGTCATTGTCTCTTTCAATGGCTTTCTAATGTCATGATTTAGCATGTTGCTTCACATCCTGCTTACCTTGTGTGTCTTCTCAGGTAAATTACACAGTTTGACACTTTGCCATGGAGGGAATTTATGACTGAAGAACAAAAATACAAATTTCACTTTTCCTGGATCAACTTATAGGATTCATCTCACCTCACTGGATGCTGAAACCCCAAAGCTCCTTTTGAGCTAAAATTTCTCTGATCACCGTCCAGGTCAGACTGTAAAGACATGTGTGATTTAGAAACAGCTGTAAAAATTATCTAAGATTTTACAATTTTCTTGTAATGGCAAGAAAATGCAGTAATATATATTAATTAAATCTCAGGTATTATATCATCAGACATCCATGGAGTATAATTCCACTGAGTTAAATTTTCAAAGTACCATACTTAAAACTTCCATCTAAATGAATAATTAAATATTTCAGGCTTTTGTTTTAAAGGGAACATTTTTAAAAAAAATATTACTATTATTATTACTTTGGTAATATAGCACCTAGTGGCCCCAGTCCATTGTGCTAGGTGCTGAACAAACACACCAAGATACTTCTTTTGTGTTGGCTGGGTTCACCTGGCAGCAATAACCTCTAAAATGGAGGACTCAAGCCACACCATAGTTTGTGTTCCTTCCCAATGCAGATACTGCAGTGGAATACTAGGAGATGCTACACTATTAGGTACTGTGAATGAGATGTTAAACTGAAGTCCCTTTTACCCTGGTCCTGGAGAGGGAGCTGCTGAGTGAAATCAAAGATCCCATGATACTTTTCAAAATGAGGAGGGTACCACAGAAGTTAGAGATGTAAAAGATTTTTTGGATCATCTAGTCTGTATCCCTGTCTATAGGGGATAGTCTATGGATAGCTATTGCTGAATTTACCTAGACAGGTTCTGATACTGCAATGACTAACTTGGTACTGTAAAGCTGTGATGGGTTGTACTGGGGAAGCCCTGCTGCTCTTCTACATCCCACCCCAAGAAAAAGCAAGGTACTAGGAAAATAACCTCAAAAATGGTCCTCCACCATTGCCTAGAGAGGCCTTACTGGACTGACCAGCTTGAAAATTAGAGAGAACTGGTCCTCCAAGGGCTAGAGACAGCCAATCAGAGCCCAGCGGGCTCAGATAAAAGGAGCTGCAGGAGCTTAGCATATCAGTTCCAGGCTGAGACCAGAGGAAGGAAGAAGTGGGTTTCTCTCTGGCCAAAGGAGACTGACAAGTAGCTAAAGGTTATTTCTGGCCGAATTTACACTGAGATTGCAGAGGGAGAAGAACCCAGGGATGCTGAGAGATAGGGCTGGAGATAAAGGTGGTGAGCAGTGTGTAGCTGCTGCGTATAGGGTGCCTGGGTTGGAACCCAGAGTAGTGGGCAGGGCTGGGTTCTTCTAGTGCAGGGGTGGGCAAACTATGGCCTGTGGGCTGGATCTGGCCTGCCAGCTGTTTTAATTTGGCCTTCAAGCTCCCGCTGGGGAGTGGGTTCGGGGGCTGTTCCATGTGGCTCCCAGAAGCAGCAGCATGGCCCCCTCTCCGGCTCCTATGCGTGGGGCAGCCAGGGGCTTCAGCTATGCACACTGCCGCCGCCCCAAGTGCTGCACCTGCGGTTCCCATTGGCCAGGAACTGCAGCCAATGGGAGCTGCAGGGGCGGTGCCTGCAGACGGGGCAGTGTGCAGAGCTGCCTGGCCGAGCCTCTACATAAGAGCTGGAGAAGGGACATGCCGCTGCTTCCAGGAGCCGCTTGAGGTAAGAGCCGCCCAGACCCTGCACCCCTAAGCCTCTCCCCATACCCCAACCTCCTACCCTAGCCCAGAGCACCGTCTTGTACCCCAAACCCCTCATCCCCAGCCTCACCCCAGAGCCTGCACCCCCAGGAGTGCAGGAAGGTCCCCAGGAGCAGCTCCAAGACAGAGGGCAGGAGCAGCATATGGCAGTGGGGGGAGGGACAGCTGAACTGCTGGCAATTGATAGCCTGCTGGGCAGCTGCCGCACAGGGAACTTAGGGGAGCGGGAAGCAGATGGGGGGCTGCCAGTCCACCCTGGTTCCAAGCCCCCACCAGCTAGCTGCAACGGGCTGCTCTTCCTGCAAGCAGTGGACAAAGCAGGCGGCTGCCAAACAACGTTATAAGGGAGCATCGCACAACTTTAAATAAGCATGTTCTCTAATTGATCAGCAACGAAACAACATTAACCGGGATGACTTTAAGTGAGGAGTTACTGTATAGGAATTCTGTAGCTGAGGAATCTTGCTTAAGTCTATTAGAATGGGCCTTCCCCCTTCCCCCTTCCCCCATCTTATAAAGTAGTCAAGAATCTTCCTCAGCTATTGTGCACCTGGTAAGGAGTGCCAAAGTGAGGTTCCTCTCCTTCATTCCTCATTAGGTCCCCAACTGTGGAGACTCCTGGTTTAATGGGGGATCTTGGGTGGGCCCTGCAGCATAAAAGAGAGCAAGTTGGGAGGTTCTGGACAACAAGGGAAATATTAATATTAAAACCAGCTGTTTGAACTGTGCATAATTTTTTTAACAGTGGCAGGCTCCTAGAAATTAATATGGATGACCTATCTACATTCAGTGAATAAATTGGTGGGAGCCAGGCACAGTTGAAAACCACATGTATAGGTTGCATAAAACGTTCTATACAGATGTGATTTTTTTCAACATAAAGAGTATTACAGCTACCTGATCCCGGAAACCTTAACTCCTCCAAGTTGCCCAGTCTCTTTGGAACTTCTTGCTACTTCATTCCTCAAGTTCTCACTACTGGTTCTGAGTATCCATAGATGCAGATGTGCTAAGGAGTGTTGGGTGGGAGACCCACTCATCTGATGGGTACCTGCCAGCAAAGCTTAGAACTCTGCTGTGTAGGTACATTCTTCTGTAAGCCTGCTGGAGTTGGCTCCTTGGAATCTCATCCAGGAGCCATCCAAAGGTTGGGTCAGCAATGGCCGCCAACCTTAAAAGGCCCACAAAAAGGGAAGAAGAGGTGTTCCACAGCTGAACATCTTAGAATGTAGGGGAATCGCTATAAGCCGTGACCCTCATAAGATGTACATTGTGGATAGCTGTAGCCTTAGCTAGGATCCTGCAAACACTTATGCATATGAATACTACCATTGAAGTCAATACCTATGTACTTTGAACTAAACAAAATTAAAAAAAACTATCACCAGAATATTAAGAAGTACCTTTGAATAAAGACTATTTTTATACCCCATTTCAACCTTTTTTCTCTAGCTGTTTTAGCTGTAGCACTGTCCAAAAAAAATCACTTTTTTGGCTCAAACTTTCTCACTCTCTTTCACCCCATTCACAGTTAGGCAGAGACTAAGAATTAAACCTTCAGCCTGAGAGGTTATTTTAATGGTGCTAGAATGGAAATTGTTGTTCAACATTAACTGTTGTGCTTCCTTTCACACCTGCTATCATATCCCAGGTTCTGTTTTTTTTATAGACCATAGCCGAGAGTTATAAAGAACGTATCTTGAAACTGTTGTTCTATTTTTATTAGGGCTTAATTGTGATTAATTGCACTGTTAAACAATAATAGAATACCGTTTATTGAAATATTTTGGATGTTGTCTACATTTTCAAAATATTTTTATTTCAATTACAACACAGAATACAAAATGTACAGTGCTGACTTTATATTTACTTTTATTACAAATATTTGTGCTGTAAAAAACAAAAGAAATTGTATTTTTCAATTCACCTAATACAAGTACTGTAATGCAATCTCCTTTATCATGAAAGTTGAATTTACAAATGTAGAATTATGTACAAAAAAAACCTTGCATTCAAAAATAAAACAAAGTAAAACTTTAGTACCTATAAGTCCACTCAGTCCTACTTCTTATTCAGCCAATCACAAGTTTGTTTACATATGCAGGAGACAATGCTGCCCGCTTCTTATTTACAATGTCACCTGAAAGTGAAAACAGACGTTCACATGGCGTTGTTGTAGCCGGCATTGCAAGGTATTTATGTGCCAGATGCGCTAAAGATTCATATGTCCCTTCATGCTTCAACCACCATTCCAGGGTACATGCATCCATGCTGATGACTGGCTCTGCTCGATAATGATCCAAAGCAGTGCAGATCGACATATGTTCACTTTCATCATCTCAGTCAGATGCCACCAGCAGAAGGTTGATTTTCTTTTTTGATGGTTCAGGTTCTGTAGTTTCCATATCTGAGTGTTGCTCTTTTAAGACTTCTGAGAGCATGCTCCATACCTCATCCCTCTCAGATTTTGGATGGCATTTCAGATTCTTAAACCTTGGGTTGAGTGCTGTAGCTATCTTTAGAAATCTCACATTGGTACCTTCTTTGCGTTTTCTCAGATCTACAGTGAAAGTGTTCTTAAACGAACAACATGTGCTGCATCATCATCATCATCTGAGACTGCTATAGTATGAAATACATGGCAGAATGTGGGTAAAACAGCACAAGACTTACTATTCTCCCGAAAGCTTATGCTCTAATAAATTTGTTAGTCTCTAAGGTGCCACAAGTACTCCTTTTCTATTCTCCTTCAAGGAGCTCAGTCAAAATTTAATTAACGCACTATTTTTTTAACAAGCACCATCAGCATGGAAGCATGTCCTTTTAGAATGGTGGCTGAAGCATGAAGGGGCACACGAATGCTTAGCATATCTGGACTGTAAATACCTTGCAATGCCAGCTATAAAAGTGCCATGTGAATGCTTGTTCTCACTTTTAGGTGACACTGTAAATCAGAAGCCGGCAGCATTATCTCCCATAAATGTAAACAAACTTGTTTGTCTTAGTGATCGGCTGAATAAGAACTAGGACTGAGTGGACTTGTAGGCACTAAAGTTTTACATTGTTTTTTGTTTTTGAGTGCAGTTATGTAACAAAAAAACCCCCTACATTTGTAAATTGCACTTTCACGATAAAGAGATTGCATTATGGTATGAGATGAATTTAAAAATACTATTTCTTTTATCATTTTTACATTGCAAATATTTGTAATAAAATAATAAGTGAGCACTGTACACTTTGTATAGTGTTGTAATAGAAATCAATATATTTGAAAATATAGAAAAACATCCAAAAATAGTTAATAAATTTCAATTGTTATTCTGTTGTTTAACAGCCCTAACTTTTATAAGAAGAAAATTGGCGTCCTATGTTCTCCTCGTTTTGACTTTTTTTTTTTAAACATACTTGGCTTTCTTTGATGATTTTTTTCCAGAATTTAACCTTACCATTCCTTGATGTCCCAGTTCAGCATCTCTTGCTGTGAGAATCCAGGGTCTCCATAAGGTAGAGTTGCTGAAAGTTTAATGAAGAACCACACACTCTCATAGGTAATTCTTTATGATAATTGGCACATTTCAGTGCAATTACAGTTACCTTCATTACATGCTATCTGTGCCTTTGAAATAAGTTTATTTTTGTCTCAACACATTGATATGGGTAAATGTGATTTCAGTGGTAGATCTTATTCTCCCCGTGGGCTTCTCTATGTGCTGTCAGTTTACATGCACTAAAATTAATATCAAAGGAAAGTCTGAACTGGATAAATGGTTAGTCCCACATATTAGCTATTGATACAATATTAACTGATTTCACAATCCAAGAGGCTCACCAAGGGATTACATTTAAATAATTTTTTAGAATGTTTAATTTATAGAATATACTTAACTTCTTATTAATCTTATTACTCATGAAATAAATTAGGTAGTTTATTGAATTATACTATCTCAATTCCTCAGTGACATGAGGAAGAGCTCTGAAGCTTGTCCCTTCCACCAACAGATGTTGGTCCAATAGAAATTACCTTGCTTACCTTGTCTTTATGATATCCCAAATAGGTATTCCTAATTAAAGTGGATTGCACCTGGCTTTGCATGATCAACTTGATTTTTTTTTTTGCTTATATTTTCATCACAGGGTAGCTGATCTGTTTTTATTAAGTCGGCACTTTATTGCATTAAAGTGATGCTGCTAACTTGAAATCTAATCAGTTTAATAAAAACGTAAGCAGTTTCTTGTACTACACCAGCCTCTTTCTCCCCTCTAATAATTGTTTAGTTTTACAATCACATTTACCTATTTTTAAATGTCTTTTCTCTCCTCTGTAACTAAATACCCACACAAAGGGGAAAGAGTGAAACTGATTATACTCTAACTGCTGTCAAATGCTCAAAGTAAATAAACTGAAAAAACAGTTCTTATCTTTCAGTTAAAGTAACCTTATTTGTAACTAGAGCTGAATGAAAAAATTATCATTTGGAAACCTTCTTCAATTAAAAAAGACATTTTTTTGCAAAAATAAAAATTCTCACCAGCTCTGTAATATGTTTTTAACATGTAAAAATAGGAGATAAAACGGAAAAGTGTTTTTTTTTAATTTTATTTTTTAAGCTGGTAGTTCTTTATGGTGCAGTCTGTTTCCAATCAGCTATTAGAGAAGGTCAGATTGATTATGTGCAACCTGCACTTAAAGTCTAAACAACTAGATAGGCTAGCTATTTAAATGACTTTGGAAGTGGTATGGATCCCACAGTGTAATTTAGCAGGTGGTGTTATTTTAATGAAAATTTTTGTCCATAGTTAGAGAGAACACTGAATTGCTTCTCCAGGAACTGAATGCCTGCCTTTATGCAAGTCCTGTCTTTGCCCATTGTAGCTACATAGTATTCCTGCTAGAGATTTTTAAAACTGGGTTGTTGAGGAAGCATTTCTCCTTTTCTCTGTCTTACCTTTCTGGCTGCTCTCTTGGATGGAGAGAATGCGGCTGGATATCTCTGGAAGAATGACAGATCTGAGTCACTGTAGCCTGGATCAAGAATTTAGCAGCTTCAGCCTCCATAGTGCTTGCTTGCCTGTCGGCTGTTTTGTGTTCCTGTGCCTGGCTGGCTGCTTCTCCAGGCATTTCAGCTCCTCCTTTATTGCAGCTACTCAAGAGTACTTACCTAAAACAAGCAAGCCTTCAGGTAAATGGAGGGATATGGCCTTAATGAGTTCCCCTCTATCTCCTCCAACTATTTCAAAGTTTTCCTGTTGTCATGATGTTCTATGGAGAGTGTAATAAATACAGTACTTTAGTTTACTTTAATCAGCACATTATAGTGGAAATAACCTAAACTGTTTATCTTTCTGCCTTTGTTGTACTGCATCTTTTTACCTGTTTTTGTTTTATGTGAAGTACGTTGTGAATATATGTATTTGTGTGTAAATAAAAATTAAGTAGGAAAATCTTCAGCTTCAAATATCTAACAAAACAAATGGAAAAAATACCAATCCAGTTCACAGGTGACTTTAAAAAAGACCTTTGTTTTAAAATTACAAAACAGTCTGTCAGTTCCAGATTTCAACAAAAGGAAAAAATACAAGGGTGAAGGAAGATGGTAACTTAAAATGCAAACCTAATAACAGCCTTAAAAACAGAGGATGTTCCTTTTAAGCTTGATCTGTTTGGTCGCTAGGAGGAGAAAGCTGATGCTAAGAGAGAATACATCCTCCAACAAAGCATGCTGTCTAATCAATGCCACTGCTTTGAGGTCCTGCTGTTACACTGCATATAGTACATATTTTAAACTACCAGGGTGAGATAGGAATAAATCTTTTCTAAGCTTTCCGGCCCATTGCCTTAATTTGGACCACTAATTACACACAGACTATTATATTGTACAAGAATAGATTTATTGCAGTTGGTAACATTACCTGATTTTCAGTGCTATGGAAAATCATCACATTTGCTCACTTTATAGGTTAAAATACTTATTTTCCTAGCTGCCATCCCTGCAGCTTAAGCTGGATCTGACAGTGAATCTGGCTCCCTTCTAGCTTTTGCACCATCATAAGTAATAAATGTTCTGTAGCCGGTGCTTAGCAAAAAAAATTAAAAATCTCTTGAGGTGTGAGCCAGAATAGAATTTAGTTCATTCTTGTATATTTTTGTTAGCACTGCAGAGCTAACAGTGTGTAAACAATCGTTTTAATTTTTTTTAACGAAGTAAACAGATCACTTTGAAAATATACAGAAATTGGATCTGTTGAGCAGGTGCCATTTTTACATTCATTTTTCTTACGATAACCACACATCCATAGGCTGTCAGTAGTAAGTCACAAACTTTAGGATCAGAGACCTAAGTTATTCCAGCACTGCTCTAGGAATGGCTGAGGATGCCCAGTTAAACTTGCACAACGTACATCTGCCTCCTCATGCAGTGTGTTACTCTAGTGCAGAGGTGGATAAACTACGGCCCGCGGGCCACGTCCAGCCAGCGGAACTGTCCTACCTGGCCCCTGAGCTCCCGGGCGCGGAGGCTCACCCCAGCCCCTCCCCTGTTGTCCCCCCTCCCCTGCAGCCACGCCTCCGCACAGGCAACACAGCTTGTGCCCGCCCACCTCCCAGGCTTTCCAATAAACCTGTCCTGCCACTCTAAGCAGCATGGTAAGGGGGGCGGATGGTTGGTAAGGGGCAGGGGACAGGGGGCGGTTGGACTGGGGTGGAGGTTCTGGGGGGGCAGTCAGGGGATTGGGAAAGGCGGGGTTGGGTAGGCATGGGAGTCCCGGGGGGGCCTGTCAGTGGGCTGGGGTGTGGATAGGGGTCAGGGGACAGGGAGCAGGGGGGTTAGATAAGGGGTGGAAGTCCTGGGGGGCCAGTCAGGGGACAGGGAACGGGGGGGTTGGATGGGTCAGGGGTTCTGAGGGTGGCAGTCAGGGGGCGGGAAGTGGGAGGCGGTGGATAGGGGGCAGGGGCCAGGCTGTTTGGGGAGGCACAGCCTTCCCTACCCGGCCCTCCATACTGTTTTGCAACCCTGATGTGGCCCTCGGGCCAAAAAGTTTGCCCACCCCTGCTCTAGTGTTTAATTGCATGAACATAGCATTTCTCAAATAACGGGGTGTGTGTGCATATATATATATATATATATATATATATATATATATATATATATATAAAATCTATATAATATTTTCTACTGCTTTAAATACACGCATAGCATCTTGTTCTGTGCACTATACTTTGTATGCCAATAAAGGGTCACTAACAACTTGTATGAAAAATACAGTGAATGGTATTTAAATAACAATGTATTAAGTATACAACATGAAATAAAAGCAAAAATCTGCTGGCATATCTAGGCAACCTAAAAAAGCACTCATGGCCCCTATTCACAAGGTACTTAAGTATTGCCTAACTTCCAGCACATGAATAATTTCATTTATTTTAATTGAATCAGGGTCTAAATTAGCTTTGTTGTCAAATGCCTACTAAGAGAAGTTGTGCTGCCAGATGAAAAGGATAGCTGATGACTAAGTCCTGGATCATGCAATCAGATCTATATGGGTAGATGCTTGGGCTCATGTGCCCAATGACTTCAGTGAGACTTTAGCTCAGGGGTGGGCAAACTTTTTGGCCCGAGGATCACATCTGGGAGTAGAAATTGAGTGGTGGGCCATGAATGCACACAAAATTGGGGTTGGGGTGAGAGCTCTGGTTGGGGGTGTAGGCTCTGGAGTGGGGCTGGGGATGAGGAGTTTGGGGTGTAGCAGGGTGCTCTGGGCTGGGATTGAGGGGTTTGGAGAGCGGGAGGGGGAACAGGGCTGGAGCAGGGGGTTGGGGTATGGGGAGAGGCTCAGGGGTGCAGGCTCCAGGCGGCGCTTACTTCAAGTGGCTCCTAGAAGCAGTGGCATGGCCCTTCTCCGGTTCTTATGTAGAGGCGCGGCCAAGCAGCTCTGCACGCTGCCCCGTCCGCAGGCACCGCCCCTGCAGCTCCCATTGGCTGCAGTTCCCAGTCAATGGGAACTGCAGGTGCAGTGCTTGGGGAAGGGGCAGTGTGCAGAACAGAAGCCCCTGGCTGCCCCTACGCGTAGGAGCTGGAGAAGGAGCCATGCTGCTGCTTCTGGGAGCCAAGTGGAGCAGCCCCCGTACCCATTCCCCAGCGGGAGCTCAAAAGCCAGATTAAAACAGCTGGCGGGCCGTAGTTTGCCCACCCCTGCTTTAGCTGGTAGCAAGCATCCCCCAATTTGGATCTTAATGCGGATCAATGCCCAAATTATTAAAATGCAGTCCTTAGCATGAAGAAATGTTACCATAAAACAAATCTCTCAAAGATATACAGGACTGCTTTGATTACAGTGGAAGTATAATTTTTTAACAAATCTATTACTCCGTGCTAGACATCTGTATTTAAGGTTGTAGAAAAATGTGAGGTAACATTGCCTTATAGCACTGGTTCAGCAAAGCACTTAACTATGTGTTGAACTTTAATTGCATGGGTAGTCTCATTGGCTTCAGTGGACTATTGACATGCTTAGTTAAGATTGCCTTTGCATTTCCTGACTTTTGAGTGCTTACTTATGCAGCCATAATCTTACTGCATTTTTAGTATGGATTTTAGTAGTTAGCTTTGCTAATTCAGAACTTTTGTTAGTGCTGTTTCCTAACCCTAATTTATGAATCTTCAAAAGAAAGTCAGTCTGCACAAGATGATTGTGGAGGGATAACTAAGGGGACTCTTGAACTCTAATTGGCTGCATAGTTTTTTTTAAAGTACTTACTCTGTTCTCACAGATAAAAGGCAACTAGAGTTCTGCAAAGTGCAGGAATCGTTGAAAGAAGCCAAACAAAATCAGCAGAATTTGTAGTCTGAAATACTGTATCTCTTTAGAATATATTGTGTTTTGTTGATATACAGCTACCATTTTTTGCCTTGACACATAAACAGTAAAGATGTTAACCCCCAGGGTTTCCTGCCTACCCAGGAAAGCACCACTAAAGCCCAAACATTGAGGGACTAGACTATTGTTACATAAACAGTGCTGAGGACCTGTAGAGTAATGATCATTTCCTTTACCTCTGTTTAGGCAGATAGTATATCCTGTTATTCACATCACAAAGTAATCTACCCCTCTGAATTGTCTTGTATATGTATCACTTCCTTAATACCAATATTTTCTTTAATTCCTAATAATTTTTTGGGGGGGAGGGGAACCACTCATGGTTCCAAGAGTGAAATGTGTGGACTGAGGAAAATAGTTTAGTTCTGTAAAATGGTACTAGCTGTAAAAATGCTTGAGAGTTGGCTTTTTAAAAAAGTCAGCATTAATCCATTAGCAGTTTTCCCATTTTTAAGGGAATATCATTACAATGTAACTATGTTTTATACAAGTGTTAAATTTTGGTGAAGTCTAATGAAGGTAAGGATGTGCAATCCCCATCAAAAGCATTTTGATTGTTAATGTTTATCTGTTCATATGCTGTTCCTTGCACTGGGGTGGGGATGGGGCATTTCCCATACTTCTGATATTGTCTGAATGTAGCTTTGATAGAAGGGTCTGATTTTGAATTCATTGGGATTTATAGGTGCTCTGTACTTGTCAGGATCAGGCCCTAACACTGTTTTATTGGTATTTGGGGACTTTGCTTCAGTAGGTGATTTTATTGCCTTTGAGGAGAAATATGTAAATGTATCTACATTCTTTTGAATTTAATTGATGAATATGTTACTATCCACATCTTTGCATAAATCCTCTCTACTCAGTATCCTTTCTAGTGAAAAAAAAAATATTTCACTGGGGAAAAGAATGCCTTTCCTCAAAGCATGACCTCAAGGACAAAAAAGCACCGGATTTGATTTGGGAGCATCTGCTGCTATCCATGTATCTCTTGAGTGCAGTATTGCTCAGTTTCAAGGTGCAGATTCTTACTGCCTTCAAAATACATATTTGCTGTGAGGTAGGTGGATTGGGGTAATCCTTTGGCTTCAGTTTCTCATAAAAGAATTAGAATAATTTTTGCACCTGGCATTACTTGATAGTAGTTGTACTGTAGCTATAATTGTTCATTAGGGCTCTGATCCTGCAAACACTTATGCATGTCAACAGGTTTCAGAGTGGTAGCTGTGTTAGTCTGTATCAGCAAAAACAACAAGGAGTCCTTGTGGCACTTTAGAGAATAACAAATTTATTTGGGCATAAGCTAAGGTGCCACAAGGACTCCTCGTTGTTTTTACTTATGCATGTGTTCCTCTTTATGCAAGTGAGTAGTCCCATTGTGGGATGACTACTTACATGTATAAGTCTTTGCAGGATTGAAAAATAAATAGGAGTTACTCTGGATTTAAATAGGTGTAACCAAGAACAAAATATAGCCCTAATGTGTTGTTTTAGTCTAACAGGAATTGTAAAAGTTTTAAATAAAGATATAGTTTTGAAGACCATCATGTATTAAACAGAAGACAGCACAGAATAAGTCTTTATAGTCATAAATTGCAGACAAAAAAAATCTCAGGGACAGCTTTTGGCTTCTAGCTCACCCACAGAACTTAAAGTATCAGTCCTGTTCAACTCTATCAGTTTGTAAAAACTTCTCTTTAAATACTCTTCTGTGCTCTGTGTCCTAATTTCCCATAATCACATGGCTTTCATTGTTCTCTGCAGAAGGGAGAGGCAGTGGATTACTCACACTGGCTTCCAAGTCCCTTTTAAAGCTTGTCTACATTTGGAAATTCACTAGATTAGCTATTTCAGAATAATCATTTTGGTACAAGCTCCAGTGTGGACACTCTATGTGTATATAAGACACACTGACACAACACCAAAGAACATAAGTGCATGCGCATGGGAGCTTATACTGAAATAACTATTTTGGACTAATTATTACAGAATAGCTTTTATGATAAATTTGCAAGTTGTAGACAAGTTCTTAATTGCTATAAAATAAAAATGGAAGACAGTCTAATTTATTGTTCATAACTTTAATTGATCAGTACTTCCCTGCTTTGTCTTGACAAAGTCTAAACTGCACTATAATAAGGCTGTGAAGTCACAAGAGCTAGTCTGGTTTCACACTTGTGTAAGTGAGCAGAATTTAGCTCTGATTCTACCCATTTCTTTCCTAAAAGGAAAGTATGCACTTCTAGAAACCAAAGCTTCCAGGCTGCTTTTGGTATTGATATTTTCCCCCAATTCTTATTTTGTATTTTTTTTTGTTTTTTGTTTCTTTTTTCTCTCTTAAACCTCTTTTGCTACTCTAGCATAGGTATCCTCATGCCTTCTTGCTAAATGTCTGACTTTAATATCCTTTCCTTATTTTTTTTTAAACAGGGAGAGGTTTTGTTCACTCTGTACGATACATAGGATATCACAAATAAGCAAACAGTGTTCAGCTAGAAGACATTTTATTTGTGCACCCTCCCTTAGAAATGAAGCCAACAAAGAAAAATCAAACAATTTGTACTTCCTGGACATTTCAGGTATGCTATACTATAGAAGCAAAACACGTACACAGATAGGGAACAGGTTGGTTTTGCTTTAATCTCTATTGTATCTGTGGTTTGATTTGGTTCCATGTTCTGCTTTTAATATGTATTTTTATTTATAATGAATAAAAATGCCATTCTTGACTCTCCCAGGTAAAAAAAAAAAGTTAGTTATCAAAACATAGCTGATCACATTCAATGTCACTGAAGGATTAACCTCATGGTTAAACAAAAGTACCTGTCCCATCAAGCAAAGATTAAATAAACAGATGGGGTTTCACAATGTGCTCTGAAGGTCAGCAGAAACCGCTCTGTTGGACTAGTGTGGAGGAAGTGAATTCCAGAGTTCAGGGCTCTCCCCGAGAATGTATGCTTTGCTTCTTTTACTCTCTTTTGATGTACTTATGTAAGTGTTTTGACCTATGTAGCGCATTCTGAATAAAGTAAAATCTCAGTTTCAGAATTAGTGTAGTCCTCTATTCACAGAACAGGGACGGGATGGGCTGTAGGAGTGCAAGCCCAAGTGTTCCTCCAGTTTGACCTAGTGGGGAGAGAATAGTTCAGTTTTCATGTCTTAACCTTTCTGCTGAAATTGCCAACAGTTTCAAAAGAGAGACAAGTTGAGTGAGCTGCTCTGTGTAAGCTCGAAAGGTTCTCTCTCTCACCAATAGAAGTTGGTCCAATGAAAGATATTACCTAGGGTTACCAGACGTCCTGATACTGTTGGGATGGTCCCAATATTAGGGGCTTTGCCTTATAAAGGCAACTATAACCCTCCCCACACACACACACACACACAAAAAGTGTCCCGATTTTTCACACTTGCTATCGGCTCACCCTAATATTACCTCAGTCACCATGTCTCCTTAATATCTTGGGACCAACACGGCTACAACAACACCGCATACAACAGTTTAAACAGTTTCAACAGTTTGTTGTGGGAGTCTAAAGTTATGTCAAAGGTGCTTTTTTTTGCTCCTTACTCTTCATTCAAACACTCACTATTAAACTGTTAGGATCAAGCTGTCCATTTGTGGTACTGAAGGGCCAAGGTATATGTGCTTGACTGAGCTGAGTGCTGTGACAGCAGAACAGAGAAGCCTGGCCTAGTTGGATGATGCCTGAAACTATATCCCTTACTCCCGAGGGCATTCTGCACCAAAAAATTAAAAATTCTGTGCCAAAAAAAAAATTTTTGTGCACAATATTTTAAAATTCTGCAAATTTTATTTGTCAGATAAATGTGGAGGCTCCAGCATGGCACTGGGGAGCACAGGCCACTGGCTGCACAGAGGTGGGAGATCACTGTACAGCTCCCCCGCCAGGGCACAGACTCAGCAGTGAGGCTGCACCCAACCCTGGCCCCAGAAACACCCCAGGGACCTGTGCCTCTGTGCCAGGTGCACCAGGTGTGCGCAGGCAGGCTCAGCAAGGCAGGATCCAAGTGTGAAGGGGCTTAGTGTGGGGGGGGATCCAGGTGTGTGGAGAGGTTTTTGTGTGGGGCAATCTGGGTTCGGGTGGCTCAATGGGGGATCCAGGTGTGTGTGTGGGGTTCTGGATGTAACAGTAATGGGAATCTGCAGGAGGGTCCAGGTGAACATGGTTGGAGCTCAGCCGGGGTGGGGGATCTGGGTGTGGGGGAAGGAATAGAGCTTGGCAGGGAATCTGGGGTGTGCGGGGGCTCAGTGGAGAGTCCAGATGCTGGGGGAGTGGGGCTCAGTGGGGTGGGGATCAAGGTACAGCTGGTTAGGGCTTGGTAGGGTGGGGATCCGGGTGCAGGTGGCTCATCGGGGTGGTCCAGGTGCAGGGGGAGTGGAGCTCATTGGGCTGGTCCAGGTGAAGGGGGAGTGGGGCTTGTTGGGGAGTCTCGGTATGAGGGGGTCTGGATACACAGGGGTTGGGTGGATGGGGGAGCAGCTTCCTGTACAGTAACCCCTTCCCTGCAGCTGAGGAGTGATGGGTGCAGGAAGTGTGGGGAAGAGTTTGCAGAGCTTCCTACAGCTGGGGGAGAAATCTGGGGGTGGATCTAACATGGCCTTGGATGTTGTGCAGTGGAAGAGGAAGTCTCCCTTCCCGTCCTCCCCAGCCAAGCCAGGACTAGCAGCTGAGACCGGCGCTGGGTAGGAGCCACCAGCCGGGTCTTCCCCAGTCCCGCCCTCTGCCCCATGGTGATTTACCTCTGCCAGCTGCCCTGGGCACCCGAAACATATTGCTGGGGAGGGTCGCATGACCGCTCTTGTGGCTTCTCTTTGGTTCCCTGTCAGAAAGTAATTTTTCTGTGGGGAAGCAAATAAATCTGTGGGGGACATCAATTCTTCGCATGCACAGTGGTGCATAATTACCCCAGGAGTAATCCATGTACACATGAGCTACTCCTGAAGTAACTAGCATATTAGAATCTACCACAGGAAGAAGGAGGGCTTTCTAGGAACCCACCTGTTGCTTCACCTGCAGCTACAGGAACATATTTGTAGCCTATGCACAGGCAGACTTGGGGTCATGCAGCTTTCCTCCCCCACGCTACCTTCCCGCAACAGCCATCCTGCACTTTCATTCAGTGTAGCAAACTGCCTTATATTGCCTGTATTGCAACCATCTGCTATGTGAAATCAGGCTTATCAGTTTGATTATTTTGCCCTCTAGTGGTTGGCCTAAAAAAAGACTATTGGATCTTTAGCTAGACGTAAAGTCTATGATGATGGAGATGCTATTCCTTTAAGGAATAATGATGCATACTGGGATAGGGCCAAGTGTCATTGTTGTATCCATTTTTAGCAAGGTAAGAGTCAATCCAAGTACCAGGTAAGATCTCATACTTGGTAAGTACTTTAGCTATAAAATACAGAATACATTATTCTATTGTGCTTGAGTATATAAGTTGCTATATAACACCAGTGACAGCAAATAAGACTTGAGTTAAAACTGACTTAGAAATAGAACTCAATCTTCTATTCTAACTCTTGCCTACATGTATATTATGCATGATTAGTGTTTTATTTACATCTGTGATGCAATGACCTAAAGGTGAGACTCTTTAATCTATCAGTGTGCTGAGCCATTAAATCCCCTGTACCCACACAAAATATTGTATATCAGAATAGTGATAGCACATCCTTACTGAAAGCAGAAGTCAAATCATTCCTTTATCTCTCCCTCAGCTGCCTGGGAGAAGGAATGTTTGTAAAATAGAATCCACTTTCTGGAGATGTGTTAGTGTTTATGGTTGATATAAAATGTCATTCTTATAGTAATGGTGTTATCCAGGTGGCTGCAGTGATCCATATGATAGCACCTTCTCCAACCTCCATGGTTGCAATGGTGAAGGGACTGAGAAAGAACAGCTCTGAAAGGCCCCTTATGTTTACTTGATATGGAAGGAGCAAACTAGTAGTCGTGAACCATTCATTAATGGTGAACCATTTGATATACTTGCTGTATGTATCACAACTAGAGTTGAGGAGAAATGGAGGAAAAATGTAAAAGTTGGGACCAAAAATTAGGAGTGGAGGGGCCTCATATCAAGAGACGGAAAGATGACTAAGATGGTGGGACTTTGGAGATTTGGATTCAATTTCTAACTCTGCCAAATACCTTGGGCAAGTCACTTAATCTCCCTGTATCTAAATGTCCCTTCTATAAAATAGGGATAATACTCTACTAAGTATCTTGTGAGAACAAAATATAAGATGCTCAGATACTACGACAATAAGTACCTGACAGAGAAACATTGAGCCAATCTAGGCTATAATAGGTGGAAAGGGAAGCATACCAGCACTTTCTATTTGAATTCAAGCACTAGTTATGTCATCCCTGACATCGTATCAGATAAGCAGTAGGACTAAATGTTGTCCTTTTCAATTCTGCTTATGAGCAACCTGTGCATCAAAACAGTTTTCCTCTACAGGCTTGTAGCCTTATTTTAGCATCAAACATCACTTGGCTTGTTGTGATGGGGAGTTCACCTCCATACCAGCCTAGGAAGGATTAATGAAGCTGAGAAGGGACCAATTAACCAGGTAGGCCACACATTTCCCTTCAGCTGTGGCTTAAGTAACCCTGGATTGATGATGGAGCCCAGCTGAGAAGGAACCAGTGAGGCTGGCATAAAGCCAGGAAGCTGGCAACAGAAAAAGGTTACAGCCAGGGAGCCTGCAGTCACTTTCTAGATATTAGAAAGAGAGGGAAGGAAAGAAACTTTGAGGAAAGGATGTAGGGGGGAAAAGCTTTGGGAAAGGGTAATAAGGTTTAAGATAGTGCAGACCTTGGCTGCTGGTTAGAAGGTCCCTGAGATAGAACCTGAAGTAGAGGGTGGGCCTGGCTTCCTGTGCAAGTGGCACCATCTGGGCAGTGAACGAGAAGAGTGGTGGAGACAATTTCTGTGGAAAGACATTAATATCCTGGAAAGAGGAAATCAAATAGTGACTTGGGTGGAGGGCCAAACCACAAAGGGAGAGCACCCAAGGTCTCACAGAGAGGCAGCAGAACACACAACAAGTGACAGAAGGGGATGTTGGACCTGGAAAAAGCTAATCTCCGAAACAACTAGGAAGAAGTGCCCTAGCAGTGAATGGAACCACATTACACTTGTGCACGTAGGTTCATATTAATTTTATCCTATACTTTGTGTCCTCAATTCAGTATCAATAGCATCGGTGATGTGGCATTTAGCATGAAGGGAGTTACTCATGTTGCCACTCAGTCTTTATTCCCTGTCAGATTTATCAGTTTATTTTCAGTGTATATTGCTTTTGTTCCTTTTTCCTATGATCTGGGGAGAAAATCACTGAATAAAGACAGGACTGAAACAAATCACTATTATTGACCTATTCAAATTTCCTTGATACATTAAAAATAAACTTAAGTGCCCAGAGAGGTGGTTGGTGCCTCATAAAACAAGTAAAGATGTAGTCACCATCCACCTGGGCTGGAGAACTTGCAAATTAAGGCATCCCACAAATAGTTGCACATATGCCTAACTTCATGCCTGTAAACTTTGTGTCCCAATGAATTGAACAGGACTTCTTACAAGTATAAAAGTGAGTATATGTACAAGTGTTCACAAGATCTAGGTCTATCCTTTCAGTCCTGCAATAAACTCCATGTGGACAAACCCCTGCATCCTCTCAGAGCTCCATTGAAGCTAGTGGGGTTCCACAGAAGTTTAGGGGTCCATTTATATGGATCTGCTTGTAGAATCAGGTTGGGTCTTAAAATCCAGATTCTGCAATCAAAATCTCATGCCTCTGGTAAAGCCTAAATCCTAAACAAAGACTTTTTTTTAGGATTTGCTTTTAAAACGCTATAGTAGCCTTTTGTATTGGAAGGAAGATTGAATATTTTTCCCAGTTGGTCTCCCAGTAACATTTATATTTATTTCTGCGTTTGTTTGCTTTTGGTCAGAATGAAATACACAAAAGAGTGAAAATAAACAGTCATATTAGAATAGGTCAGCGTTTCTCAAACTGGGGCTTGGGACCCCAAAGGGGCTCGTGACCCTGTTTTAAAGGGGTCACCAGGATTGGCGTTAGACTTGCTGGGGTCAGGGGCTGAAGCCTGAGCCCCATGGCATGGGGCCAAAGCTGAAGCCCAAGAGCTTCAGCCCTGGATGGCGGGGCTCAAGTTACAGGCCCCTCCCCGGGGCTTCAGCTTTGGCTCCACTGGGCTTGGGCTTTATACTCCCCCCTCCCGGGGCAGTGGGACTTGGGTGGGCTCAGGCTTTGGTCCTCCCTCCTGGGGTCCTGTAGTAATTTTTGTTGTCAGAAGGGGATCACAGTGCAATGACGTTTGAGAAACCCTTGAATTTAATTCCTTCTCCTAGCGCCCCCAAATTAATGGCTATTGCTGTACTTCTTTCCTTAGGGCCCCCTCCGGGCGTGCTAGACCCCTACTTTGACTTTGCATTTTTTTTGCAGGATGCACTTTTCAGCCATGAAACAAACACGGGACGGCCACACCTGTGCTTACACGGCAGCTGAAATGTGCCTGAATCCACTCTGAGGGTGACAGCGGTTCACGGGGGGGTGGGGCGGACCCCCGGGGAGTCCCACGGGAGCGGCATTGGCTGGCGCCTGGGAGAAGACTGTGCGCGGCGGCAGGAGGCTCGCGGGGGCCCCGGCGGCAGCGACACAAGCGACGCCCGAACCAGCGGCTTCGCGGCCCCTGGGCGCGCAGCAGGGGAGCGGGCGTGAAGGCACCAGCCAATCAGCAGCCGCTTCCTTTGGGGCAGCCAATCAGAGCCGCAGTTAGATTAGCCAACCGGCGAACGCCTTTCTCTTTGCCGCGGGTAGGAGGGGGCAGGGCAGGGCAGCCAATCGGGAAGGAGCCGCAGTGGGTGGCGCCGCGGACCGCCCGCCACGCGCCGGTCGCGGGCGGGCGGGGCCGGGCCATGCTGATCACGCTGTGCTACCTGTACCTCTGGGCGCGCTGGGGCGCCGGCGGGGCCGGGCTCATCCGACGCACCGTGCGCCGCCTGCACCGCGCGCGCTGCGCCTTCGTCTTCGGCTGCTGCGGCGGCGCGGGCTGCCCCCCTCCCCGGCGGCGGCGGCGGCGGCGCAGGCCGGGGTCGCCCGGGCTGGGCGAGGAGCCCGTCTGCCTCCGGCTGGGGGACAAGGTCTTCTTCACTGAGGAGACCCCGCAGGTACCCGCCGCGCCTGAGGGCAGGCCTGGGGTGGAGAGGCGGGGCGTGGGGTATAGATGGGGGAGGGGTGTTTGGGGAGAGCTGGGGGGTCACCCTGGCCTTGCCCTGGCTGTGACAGGGAGGTCGGCAGAGTGGATAACTCGGCTTGGCCCAGCCTAGCTGGGGTGAGAAGAGCCGCGCTGCCCAGGGACGCAGCCCTTGGATTAGCAGTTGAGAAACTGTACGTGCAGCAGCGGCATCCCCGTTGCTGCATTGGTCCCGCTGCCTCACGCCCGCGCCTGGCTCTTTTAAAGCGCCGCTTAACTCGAGCTGGGGATTTTTGTGTGCGGGGGGGGGGGGGAGTAAGGTTGGGGCCAAAACTGGAGTTAACCTTAAGCCGACAATAGAATGAAGGGAAGCTCGGTGTTAACTTTCTAGTCCTCTGAACTCAAAGATAATATCCCTGCTCCAGGGCTTCTCAGAAATAGGACATAGGGCCGTAAATATCCAGCATAGAGCATCCGTCTCATAGCTGCAGCTGCTGTAATTCTAACAGAGACAAGGGTGGGTGAGGTAATATCTGTTGTTGAACCAACTTCTGTTATGGGTTATATGTTAAAACATAACTTGTCTTGTGTGCTAGTGTGTTAAAACCCTAGTGTAGATGTGCTTTCGTTAAAGTCCAGATCACATTCTCATAAGCAAATTAGGGAAATGTGACCTAATTAAATTACCATAGAGTGTATGGACAACAGATTGAAAAACTGGATTCAAAGTAGTTATCAATAGTTTGCTGTCACACTGGAAGGATATATCTAGTGGGTTCATTCAGGGATTTGTCCTGGGTCTGGTATTGGTCAATATTTGCATTAAAGTTCATAATGTAATGAGAATATGCTTACAAAACTGCAGAGGATACTAATCTTGGGGGAAGGGGTTGTTGCAAGCACTTTAGAGCATAGGGTTAAAATTCAGATCCAGTAGAACCCCATTTATCCGGCTGTCCGTTATCTGCTGTGGTTCAGCTCCCCAACTTCATATTTTGGGCATGAGTCTGAGAGCCAGGAACTCCTGAAGTCTGTTCCTGGCTTTAATGTTGTTTCTTAGTTTGAATTTGGTCAAGCTCTCGGATCCCTATAGCTGTAAAACTGAAAGAATACTTAACTAGCCCATATTGGGCTAGGTCAGGGGTCTCAAACATGCGGCCCGTGGGGTTATTTTCTGTGACCCCCCCCCAGCATTTACCTAGAGCGGCCCCCCCCCCCAGCATTTACCTCCAGCCTGGCCTGGCACGCACCAGGGGCAAGGGCAGGCTCCCCGCCTGCCCGTGCTGGTCTGGGAAGTAGCCAGGACCTGGGTGAGGGGGAGCACAGGGGTCTGTGTGTTGCCCTGGCCATGCCTCCAGGCACCGCCCCCAAAGCTCCCATTGGCCATGGTTCCCCGTTCCCAGCCAATGGGGGCTGCAGGGGGCGGTGCCTGGAGGTGCAGCTTGGGCAACACACAGACCCCTGTGTTGCCCCCCCAGGTTCCAGCCGCTTCCTGGAGTGGCGCGGGGACAGGGCAGGCAGGCGGGGAGCCTGCCATGCCCCCTGAACGCCCTGCTGCACTCCTTCTGCACCCCGACCCCCTGCCCTGAGCCCCCTGCCACACCCTGCACCTCTCCTGCACCTGGACCCCCTGCTGCACCCCGCACTCCTCCTGCACCCCAACCCCCTGTGCTGAGCCACCTGCCGCAGCGTGCACCCTGAGGGGGTGGAGTTAGGGTGGGGATTTCAGGGAAGGGGTTGGAATGGGGGCTGGGAAGAGGTGGGGCAGGGGCAGGGCCTCATGGAAGGGGTGGAGTGGGGGCGGGGCCTGGGCAGCAGGGCGGTGATCAGTGATGCAGCCTCAGGCCAATGTAGTAGTCCTCATGTGGCCCTCATGGTCATTTGGGTTTGAGACCCCTGGACTAGGTTTTGTGCGGCTCATTTAATGTTTCTTCAGCACCGTAAACAAATGCTAAATTTTATTTATAAATATCCTATTTCTTTCCCCGAACTCTGGTGATGTGGAAGAAGTATACCTGGCATCTTCAGTGCATCCACCTATTGTTAAACACAATACATTTTTCCTTTATTTGATTCTTGTTTTCTAACATTTCAGGGAAATGTATGTGTATTGAAGGGAAAGCTTCCTGGGACAAATGTAGGTAGTTTTGTGTTAGTCATATTAAGAAGAAATCTTTATGGTTTCAATGACATTTTTGAAATCTTTTATATTTCTAAATTAAATTAACTATCCTTGAAAGATGCTGACTTAATATCCATAAGGGTTAAAGACCTCTATAACCACAACAAACAAACAACAAAACAAATTTTCCTAAACTGCCCGAATTTTGATCTTGTGGTGGCTATCTCTAGTGGCAGTTGTTTCCATGTCATTTCAAAGTGTACTTATTTGCAGAGTCTGCAAGCAGTGGAGCCAAACAATGGCTTTTAGTGATGAAATGTGACATGGACACTCGTTCATTGGGAATTGGACTGAGATCAGTTCATTTCAGACACATTTTTAATATTTTAACTATTAAATGTTGATGATGAGTTTACAATAAGAGTAGTTAGCCTGAAATTTTGATGGAAAAATTGAATTGTTGCATTTTACAAAGTTATGTTGTTTAATAATTTATACAGAAGGCTACGATTTAGACAGAGAGGTCATGGAATCTGTGACTTCCAGCGACCTCCGTGACTTCAGCCTGTGGGAGCCGGGAGCTGCAGGGTCCCCGCGCTGCCTCTGGGGGCAGGGAGCTCCCAGCTGCCTCGAGTGCTGGGGGACCCCCCTGAACTCCTGGCTGCCATGGGAGGTGGGGGCCCCTGGAGCTGCTGGTAGTGGGGCAATCCCCGAGCTCCTGGCCATCGGGGGCAGCAGGGGAACCCCTGAGCTCCCAGCTTTCACAGGCCCCCACAGCTGTGGATAGCAGGGATATCCTATAGCTCCCTGCCCGGCAGGGGCACCTCCCAGCTGCTGTGGCCATGGGGGAACCCCCGAGTTCCTGGCCTTCACGGGCCCCTTGAGCTGCTGGTGGTGGGGGTACCCCGCAGCTCCCAGCTGACAAAGGAGGCAGGGGCATTCTACAGCTCCTGGCCCCCACAGGCAGTGTGGGACGCTTGGAGTTGCAGGTGGCAGGGGTATCCCGCAGCCCCCAGCTGCTGAAGGTGGCTCCTAGCCTCTGCGCAGCTGCCCCTCTTCAGGCAGTGTGGGGACATGTAACATCCCAATTGTGTCAGAGATATTTTTATTAAAAGTCATGGACAGGTCACAGCTTCCATGAATTTTTCTTTTTTGCCTGTGACCTGTCTGTGACTTCACAAAAAAAATATCCATGACAAAATCTTAGCCTTACTTATACAGTGCTAAAAGTGTGCTAGGCACTTTACAGACAAGTAGGAAGGCAAGATCCACGCGGTAAAGACCTTTAGTTTAATACATTACAGAGAAGATAGATGGAACAGGAATATAAGTTAAAGCCATTTAAGTGGTTTAATTTTAGTCTCTGTTTTTAATGCTACTCTTTTGTTTTGCTTTGTTTTGAATGTTGAGAGGTATTTTTTGTTGTTTTTTGTGCTTCTTTCCTTTCAGGTAGGTACTTGGGAGCTGTAGGCTTAACAGAAGTATATTGTAAGAAGGAGAGGGTGGAGGCATGGTGAACGACATCAGAGCGAGGCTCCTGGTATAGGTGGGCCATAATGGAAGAAGGCACAGACAAGTGGGTGAAGGATATGAAGGGAGCAGTTACTTAGGCAGGTAGTGCCTTCTTAGTTTAAAAGCATCTGTTAACTAACTTGTGCTTGCTAAGTGTTAAGAGGTTTAAAACTTGAAGTTAGGTGTGTCTAATTCATTCGGTGGAGAGGTCTGGATTTCCACTTTGAGCTGAGGTCTGTGGTTGGTCATCCTGTAAATTTAGGACTACATGCTACTCAATCCAAAGTGCTGCTCCAGCTCATGACAATGGGAGGATATCACAAAAACTGAGGAGTAGAATATGGCTTTTATGTAGTAACTAAACTTTTAAGCATTCATTTGTTCAGTATCTTATTGTCACTTTCAGCATCACTCAGTGGGAAAATATGCCCGCCTTTAGGACCAGCATTATTTCTGTCTTTTTCTCACTCTGTCTGCCTTTCTCTGTTTTGCCTCTCTAATGTTTTTGCCTCTGCAGTTTATTCCTGCAATAGCTTCAGTCCTGATCCTTTTCCTAAAACGATCAGTAATGGAAGAGTTGATACCCATATTTAAATTCCCTCTGTGGGCTTAAGGGTTCACCTCCCATTGACATAAATGGGAGAAGGGAGAGTTCACATTTCTGAGCCATAGTCTATATAAGCACTTACGTTGGCAAAAATTTTGTCGCACAGGGGTGTGAAAAAAACACCCCGAGCAACACAAATCTTGCTAGTATCAGAGCTTGTGTGCACAGTACTATGTTGGTAGGAGACTCTCTCCTGTCAGCGTAATGTGACTACATGGGTGCTCTTAAGCTGTATCTACATTGCACTTTCATTGGTAAAACTTTTGTCAGTCAAGGGTGTGAAAAAAGTTTTACTGATGAAAATCGCTGGGTTGGCTCAGTTGGCGGGAGACATAAGATGCACAGAGTAGACGTAGCCTTATAGCACCACAGCTGTATCAGTACAGCTGTGTCACTGTAAGCTCGTAAGTGTAGATTCAAAACCTTAGTTTGCAGATTCAAAACGATGGTAGTGCCTTGGTTTTAGCTCAGTTCAGTTTTGGAGGGTTTTCTTCGCAGCATAAGGGTTTGAATATTTTTTGTTTTTAAATGAAAGTTAGCTTCTGCAGAATCTGTCCATGCACTATATGTACAAAAATTCGTCTAGTAGGCTGGGTTAGGCTGGTGGAATGATTGTGTTTTATAATTGCATGCTTAGATATGTCCTGATGTTACAATTAGATAAAATTACCGTACACAATGTTAGGTTACAGAGTAGCAGCTGTGTTAGTGTGTATTTGCAAAAAGAAAAGGAGTACTTGTGGCACCTTAGAGACTAACAAATTTATTAGAGCATAAACTTTCGTGAGCTACTGCTCACTTCATCGGATGCATTTGGTTTTTTCCACCAAATGCATCCGATGAAGTGAGCTGTAGCTCACGAAAGCTTATGCTCTAATAAATTTGTTAGTCTCTAAGGTGCCACAAGTACTCCTTTTCTTTTTGCGAATGTTAGGTTAGAAATCACTTTTAAAAATTCAGAGAATTTATACAACAAAAACTAATCCAAAGAAAGATATTTAACACCCAAAGCAAAAAAATAAGGAAAAACCTTAATCAAGGAGGAAATGTAACATGCTAAGCACAATGGGAGGTTGCCTCAGTTACCTTACCTCACAGTAGCTAAGGTTTAGGTCTGTCTTTGAAGTTCTTTGCTTTTATGGGTTTGTCTTTATGACTTAAATTTGGGCCCATATTTAAATTATGTCAAAACAAGTTTTTATAAATTTAAAAGCTAATAGAAATGTTTTTGATAACTTTTTACTTACATTCAAAAGGCTTATTTTAAAACATTTCTATTTCTTGCTAGTTTTTTGTTATTTGTATTGTCTTGGGGCCTAGGATTCCTATTTCTCTTTTGCATTTTAAAATGATTTAAAATGTGAAGTGTCCCTTTAGCCATTAATGATGATTGTGTCTGCTTTGATATTGATCTATACAAATGTTTAAAATAGTTTGTGAAGTGGTTATATATCCTGTTTATGATACTGAATATTATCTGTGTGTGTAGAAAGGAATGTTTCTTAATCTCTCCTTTTTGGTAGCATTCAAATGGTTCTCTGTATGTGGATGATCACTTCAGGTACTGTGACTGGAGTTGTCACCAACCGTTTAAAAAGGAATGTAATTGAAGTGTTTATGAAGCATACTATTGATTAGGTAGAATTATAGAACTGGAAGGGACCTTGAGAGGTCATCTAGTCCAGTCCCCTGCACTCAAAGCGGGACTAAGTATTATCTAGACTATCCCTGAAAGGTGTTTGTCCAACCTGCTCTTAAAAATCCCCAATGATGGAGATTCCACCACCTTCCTAGGCAATTTATTCCAGTGCTTAACCACTCTGACAGTTGGGAAGTTTTTCCTAATGTCCAACCCAAACTTCCCTTTCTGCAATTTAAGCCCATTGCTTCTTTTCCTATCCTCAGAGGTTAAGAACAATTTTTCTCCCCCCTCCTTGTAACAACCTTTTACATACTTGAAAACTGTTACCATGTCAGTCTTTTCTCCAGACTAAACAAACCCAGTTTTTTCAATCTTCCCTCATAGGTAATGTTTTCTAGACTTTAATCATTTTTGTTGCCCTTCTCTGGACTCTCTCCAATGTATCCAGATCTTTTCTGAAACGTGGTGTCCGGAACTGGACACAATACTCCAGTTGAGGCCTAATCAGCGTGGAGTAGAGTGGAAGAATTACTGCTTGTGTCTTGCTTACAGTACTCCTGCTAATAACATTCCAGAATGTTTGCTTTTTTTGCAACAGCGTTACACTGTTGACTCATATTTAGCTTGTGATCCACTATGACCCCCGGATCCCTTTCCGCAGTACTCCTTTCTAGGCAGTCAGTTCCCATTTTGTATCTGTGCAACTGATTGTTCCTTCCTAAGTGCAGTACTTTGCATTTCTCCTTACTGAATTTCATCCTGTTTACTTCAGACCATTTCTCCAGTTTGTCCAGATCATTTTGAATTTTAATCCTATTTTTTGAAACACTTGCAACCCCTCCCAGCTTTGTATCATCCGCGAACTTTATAAGTGTACTCTTTTCAGTGGTGGATTAATGATTTTCTGGCCCCAGGCTCTGAAATAATTGCCGCCCCCACATGAACTTGTGAACGGCACTAACCGATACAACAAAGGTATCTATTTTGCATATTTTTGCTGTCATTTCATTTTTCCTTTCTTTTGTATAGTATTTTATTTAACTGAGAACTAATTAATTTCTTCCTTCAGGTCATATTATTAACGTTTAGGATTGTCGCGAGTATGTTTACTAAATGGCATCATGCCGTCATTGGTGGTTTCAATACGCGCTATGATTGGTAGAATCGCAGCGTCACTGATGCTTCAGTTTGGTGCGCAGTTACAATATGAACAAACGATGATCCAACAGCCAGTGGGCTTGTGCAAAATGCCGCGATTACAAAAATGCTGCTATTATAAATTTGCCGCCCCTGCAATTTGCCGCCTTAGGCCTAGGCCTTGTTGGCCTAGGCGATAATATGCCATTGTCTCTATACCACTATCTAAATCAGGGATCAGCAACCAGGGAAGCCCCCTGGTGGGCCGGGCCGGTTTGTTTACCTGCCACATCTGCAGGTTTGGCTGATCACAGCTCCAACTGGCTGCGGTTCGCCGCTGCAGGCCAATGGGGACTGCGGGAAGTGGCGTGGGCCGAGGGATGTGCTGGCCGCAGCTTCCCGCAACCCCCATTGGCATGGAGCGGCGGACTGCTGCCAGTGGGAGCTGTGATCGGCTGAACCTGCAGATGTGGCAGGTAAACAAATCGGCCCAGCCCTCCAGGGGGCTTCCCTTGGTGGGACCAAATGCCAAAGATTGCCGATCCCTTATCTAAATCATTGATGAGGATATTGAACAGAACCAGACCCAGAACCGATCCCTGTGGGACCCCGCTCGTTATGCCTTTCCAGCATGAAGTACTTTTCTCAGGAAGCAGAAAAGCTTTCCTCAAATTACATGGGTAAAGAGGAAATATTTTCAGTAAGCCATGAAAAGGCTGCCAAATATTGATTGAGTTGGTCCATAGAACAGTCTGTTTCTCTGCTCCCTTAGTTGTGAACAGATGCCATGGTTTTTGAAAGAGAAACTTAAGGCAACAGAATCTAAGGAAAGTTATATAGTTGGTTCAGTTTCCAAGAAGGTGTAGAGGTGGTGGGAGTTATGTCTGTTGATTCACAAAAGTCCTGAGTGGATTACTCTGGATTTACTTGCACCATACATTAAGCTTCTCTTAAACAATGTCATTTTTGTCCCCTCTTTGGTTTGGTTTTTGAAAACACAGATGCTCTTCTGTACTTAAATATTTAAGATGGCTGTGTTTATAAGCTTCTCGTTTTGCATTTATAATTTTAAGAGATTCAGAAATTTGGTCTCAGCCTTCCAGAGAAGTATTTTTCTTGTAAAAAATATTTTAAAAAGTTACTGGCCATTTTTGAGTTAAGAGTTCCAAAAGAGTTATGTCTTTTAATTAGCTTGTCAATTCTTCAGGACATGGGATTGTTTCTATCCATGTCTGTACGGTGGGACCTCAAACCTGGTTGAAAATTTGAGGGCTATAAGAATACAAATTAATATTTCTAAATGTACTCTTTAGAATGGATTCAAATATTACTTAACACTCTTAAAGAAAAAGCTCTTTGTAATCTAATCACTTGTTTTTTTTCTACATGATTTTTATGTGCTGGTGATGTGACCTATTGGTCTATATCCTCTCTCCAATAGTTACATCATAGGCAGCAGCAATACAGAGTTCTCCACGTAGTCCTGAACCTTATAGTTAGGGTAGTTCAGTCCTCCTACCTTTGACTCCTCTGAGGCTTTCCGTGATGGGCTTTGTCTACTGGGCTCTGAACTGTGATCAGTAGCTTCCTTAATACAAGATATCATAAGGTCATAAATGGCAGCTTCTTAAGATTACTTCTGACCTTTATCAAACCAAGTGCTTAAGATAATGAAAAGCTTTATAAGCCAATCCTTGTTGACTTTAAAGAGTAGTTGTTGTGACTCTGCAACTCGCTTTAGTAAAGCAGGCAGGCTTTGGTGATATAACCCATTATAGTCCCTTCAGTTAATTCTTCATTAGACAAGTAATTAAAAATGTTGAAATATTTTCATTTGCATGTAGATTGATTGTATACCCTTAAGGCCTGTGTCAAGGAAGTTCACACTTACTCTATTATGTGAAATTAATGAAGATTCACAGCTCCTTGTTTGACCTATTTGCTCCCAGTATGGTTTAGTGCCAAAAAAGGTCTGTGTAGTTTTGAAATATTAATGATAGATTCTGTAAATACAGCTGAAAAATAATGTTAATTCAACCACAAAGAAATTTTAAACACAGTTTTTGGTAGAATAATAACAAAGTGAGCTGTAGCTCACGAAAGCTTATGCTCTAATAAATTTGTTAGTCTCTAAGGTGCCACGGGTACTCCTTTTCTTTTTGCGAATACAGACTAACACGGCTGCTACTCTGAAACCAAATATTAGATGGTTTGCTTAAGTGTTCTGATCTTTCAAATCATTTTTCTATATTGCTTGCTGCTGGATGTAGTTACAATATTTATAAATATGCTCTCAATAAGTTGTAGGATTTTTAAATATTTTTTGCACCTGAAATCATGTGATGTAGAAAGAAGAGAGGATACAGCATAGTATTGACACATCATGAAAATGTTTGGCGATTTTTAAAGATGTGTTGATATAAAAAGAGCAAGCCATATTGTCCAGCTATGCTAGAAGGAGGACAGGGAGACTGGATGTGGTTTTAATTAGGCTTCAACTTTATTCTTAAAATATCTGGGAGAACCTGGCAGATATAATTGTACGGTGCTGGTAATTCCATGATGATTTCCCTATACTTTAGGTCTGCCGTTATACTTCTTTCTGTTCCATTCTGGTTCCAGTCATCCTGATGATGGGACCCTACCAACCTCTCATGATGGCTAAGAGCACCAAGAAGAGGGGAAGGGTTTGACTCTGCCTGGTTGAGGAACTGCCAACCACCCTTGACTACATATGAACTTGGCCACCTCCTTGTTAACATACATCCTACCCTTGTTGACCTGAGGGGCTTCAAGGCTCCCCACCAGACTCTGTGTTGCAACATGTCCGACCAAATAATTTGGACGCCTGGGAAAAGTTCTAGCCATCTTCCCCAAGTCCCTCTTGGCTTTGAGCATCAAGTCTACCCCTTTGCACATTCCCAAATTGTTGTCCCCAAGATGAACCACAGTCACATCCAGTGCCTGTTTGTGGGCCACCACAGAGTATAAAACAGGCATCAGCTGGTCCCATAGCATGCCCATCCTGCCAGCCAGCTCGGGATTGCTTTGTCACTGAGGCTCATCTGTGAACCTCCAGGCAACCCAGAAATCTGCCTATGTGCCCAGTAGACAATATTGTGCCCGCAGATCCACACCACCATCTACTTAGCCTGTCTGCATGTGTCTGAGAGGAAACATGAGAAAATTATACCTGATTCCCAACCTGTGGTGTCATGTCCATTAGAGTGCCAGTGCCCAATTGCTTGAACTGCCCCAGACCCAGCTGTGTTGCTGCCCTGATCCAGAATGAGTGAGAACCAAATTCATGAAGGACTGGAAGCCCCAGCCTCATCAGCCCCTGTCTGAAAATTGTAACAAACTGATATGTTATTAGGAGACTTGTGTCTCCATGAATAAAGAGGGGCCCTTCCTTAACTGGTCTTATTTCGTAAATGTCGTCACAGGGCAGATCCTGACTGCTCTGCCTTCTTGAAGCATAATGTATTTACCCCAACCTCCCTGGTCTGTCTTTGACAGCCTTAAGGCTCAATCCGTCAACTCCAGAGCCTTTCCTGAAGTATCCATCTGTAGCCCAGCCACTAGTTTGCTGATCCTAAAAGCCCCAAATATGCTATGAGGACTGCAGCCCTGAACAAGGCCACCTCTTGTCCACAATGACGTGCTCAAGAATTTGCTCCAAATCCCTAAGCATATTAACGGTGATGGGATGATGTGTATCACCTGTAAGGGCTATGCTTTGTGACTGACCCATTATACACCTCCAAACTAAAAACGCACTACAAGGATCAGGATAACCATGAGGCCTACTGACAACTGTAAGAACCAATAAGCAACTGGAGATGATGGCAGTCTCTGTGTTGCCAATGACACTGTATATTGAAACACCTGGTCTTCTGGAATCCGTCACATCATGGACAGGCCCACCCTCTTCCGAAATTGCACAAAAGTGTTAAAACTTCTCTCATGGTTCTTAAATGTTCATGATGCCACCAATCTCTGCACTATACTGAATGGCATCAAATATCAAGGTTCTGGAGTGCTAGCAGCGTCCGTTCAGTTCTATTGCATCATTAACTAAGCTGCCCTGTGGGTATGGCAGGGTATCAGTTGATACTCATTCGGGGCTTTCTTAGGGACCAAGCCCAGGGGAGACACCCACAAGTTCTTTATAGGTAAATGATTGAATGGCCCTGCTGTTCAGTTCTTGTGCAGTCTTTTTCTTTACAACATGACCTAACCCCACTAAGGATTTCAGATTTTTGGACATGACATGATTTCTTTCCCCTGTATAGGGGATTCTGAATCCTGAAGTAAACCCTTCCCAATAAATATGTCCTACCTGTCTTGTTAGGTTAATTCCAAAAGCGAACCCATAAAACCCCAAGCTTAACCAGAGATGGTGCTTTTGGTGAGCCCCCCCACTTGCAGCTTGCTCCCCACTTTCTGCACCTTGAACCCCAGACCCTGTTTCTGTACCTGGGGAGGGATATGATTTACCACCTCCTGCAGTCTGTTACCATACTACAGTCTTCCCCAACCACTGACAGCACACACATTGCTAATGTGACTTACAGCACACTTTGCAAGCATGTTTACATTTTCAGATACTCCAAAAACACCAACCTTTGTTCAATGCCCAGCAAATGTCATTACATGCATCCGGCTTCTGCCAGGATTGCTGAGGAATGAACAGACCGCTTTCAGTGTGAATACTTTAACCACAGCATATGATGCCATATATCCCATCTAATCTTACTTTGTGTTTCAGCCTTCTACCTAAACAGTTCATTGTAATTAAATCATTATATTGTATGCCTACATGATTATATCCATACATTTGAATAAAACTGGGATTCTGCCTCTGCAACAACACCTGCATAAATTAAAAAGGAAGCTTCCCAGTTTCCCCATGATCTAGCAAACCTTGACCTCTTGGTTTCACTAGCTGCCCTGCCTGCTTTTTGTCACTACCTCCCTATGTAGCAGGAAAATAATAGTTTGGCTTTAAAGATGTGTTGATACAAAAAGAACCTATATAAGTAGTGGGTTAACTGTTTAAATAGGCAAGTTACTGGAAAATTACTGTAATTGGTGAAATCTTAAAAGCTAAATACTTGCTAATGGAATATAAAGATACTTCAAATCAATTTCCAAAATATATTGATGCTTCTTTGTTTCCTGTTTCTTTTAGTCCCTTGATGACTTAAACAAATGGACTCTACTTCTCATATCTCCTTTTATTTATTCTGATAAAATACTTGACGCAGAACATATAGCATTTGTGACTGAAAGTGTTTCTGCCCAGGCAGATGATTTACAGACTATATCTAGTTCCTCAAAAAAGGTGAGTAGTTCTGTTCATTTTTTAAACAAAGTTGTTCTGACAAAGTGTGTTTAAACTATTTAATACATTTTGAAATTAAAAAAAGTTTTCTCACATGATATAGGTGGATATAGAAATAATGTGATAAGGAACAAAATACAACTTCCATCCAGATAATCATACCTATCCTTATTCATTGGATTTATAGCCTACCACTACTGTGTCTATGTCTGGAGCAGCACTGTATTATATTTCAGGATAAAAATCAGAGGCATTTTACTAAGACCTTTAGTTCTCAGCAATGCTCGTAAATAGGCTCATGGATGGTAATTGTAAAAGCAATAGTTTTAAAATAGGAAGAGAGAGAGTATGTAGCAAACAGCCTGATAAAGCTGGCCATCTGGTTATTATGGTCTGTTAAAGTTGTAAGGGAGCTAAACACTTCAATACTAAATTTTGGGAGAAATTTGTTCCCCTCCAGGTATGGTGAAGCCATGTAACATGAATGATAGCACCCCACTTGTACTTCATTGGTGGTGCCTTCTGGTCCATGTGCCCTCCGTCAGTCCTATTAGGAAGGAAGCATGGTGTTATGATTAAAGCACAGGACTAGGAATCCGGAGATTGAGGTTTTGTTCTGGACTGCCACAGACTTCCAGCATGACCTTGGGCAAGTCAGTTAAGGCTTGATTTTCAGATGAGCAGCTACAATGCTAGTTGTAGTAAATGAACTACAGTGCTTGGTAACTCTTAAAGACCCCTATTCATTAAGATACTTAAGCACGTGCCACACTTTGAGCCTGTGAGTAGTCCCATTGAAAATGCTGAATTTAGGCCAAAATCAGGCTCTTAATCTGTCCCTCAATTTATCTTTCTGTAAAATAGGGGTAATACTTCACTCAGTCAATTTTATTAGCGTGCATATGACATGTATTTTGTGAATACAAATAGAGAAACATACCCAATCTAAAACAACTGCAACACCCATATAATACATTAAATTGTCAATCACAACCTAATTAAAACACTCTCTTCTTCAGCACAATGCTAAAAGGACAAAAATTGCCACCAATTATTACCAAGGACTGAGAAAATACTAAAAACATTCTTTTTGAGATGGTGATAAAGATTATTTTTTGTGCAAAAGAGGTAAAATCCAGCCTGCTCCCAGAAGCTGGAAAATTCTACAATCAAAAAGATGAGGTAGATTTTCCAGCACTCCAGATTTACATGGCTAAAAACAAAGATGTGAAGGAACTTTTCCATATCTACGTTTTATTGAAACAATTTCTAGTGCTGAAATTTGGCCTCCGAACCAAACTTTGACCCCATAAAACATCTGCGATACTGCTTTAGTATTAAAAATTCTTAGCACTGGGGCTGTTCTGTTCCCACCATATGTGTGTGTAAAACAGAGCACACCTTGAGCAGAGCTAAGGGTCTTTTGTTTAAGCCTTTATGATAAGGGAACCAACAGCCTGAATGATGAAACTTTATTCTTAAATAAGTAAAAGCAAAGACTTGTTCTGCAAGGTGATTTTCTATCTTCAGCCCAATATGTGGAGGGATCATCCAAAAAATCATGACCTTGGCTGCTTTATAATTGAGAACCACATATTGAGAATTTAAAATAAGAAGAAAAATGAGGCCTCTTAGAGTTTGCAATAAACTAGCCTTGTCATTGGTATATAACAACACTGGGATACCCTTTATTTGCAGTGGAGAGAAATTATCTTCCATTAAAACGTACATCACATTGTTAATATATACATTTGAAAAGAAGAGGTGCTAGAAGGCATCCTTGACTTACTCCCTGAGAAGCAGGGAAAACATTAATATTTTCAGTGTTGACTTTAGTTCTTACCCTAACCATATTGCCTTCCTGTAGATTCTCCAAAATATACTGAAGTTTTAGATGGATACCCATCTATCACAGGTTTCAGAGTAGCAGCCGTGTTAGTCTGTATTCGCAAAAAGAAAAGCAGTACTTGTGGCACCTTAGAGACTAACAAATTTATTAGAGCATAAGCTTTCGTGAGCTACAGCTCACTTCATCAGATGCATTTGGTGGAAAAAACAGAGGAGAGATTTATATACACACACAGAGAACATGAAACAATGGGTTTATCATACACACTGTAAGGAGAGTGATCACTTAAGATAAGCCATCACCAGCAGCGGGGGGGGGGAAGGAGGAAAACCTTTCATGGTGACAAGCAAGGTAGGCTAATTCCAGCAGTTAACAAGAATATAAGAGGAACAGTGTGGGGTGGGGTGGGAGGGAGAAATACCATGGGGAAATAGTTTTACTTTGTGTAATGACTCATCCATTCCCAGTCTCTATTCAAGCCTCAGTTAATTGTATCCAGTTTGCAAATTAATTCCAATTCAGCAGTCTCTCGTTGGAGTCTGTTTTTGAAGCTTTTTTGTTGAAGGATAGCCACTCTTAGGTCTGTGATCGAGTGACCAGAGAGATTGAAGTGTTCTCCAACTGGTTTTTGAATGTTATAATTCTTGACGTCTGATTTGTGTCCATTCATTCTTTTATGTAGAGACTGTCCAGTTTGGCCAATGTACATGGCAGAGGGGCATTGCTGGCACATGATGGCATATATCACATTGGTAGATGCGCAGGTGAAGGAGCCTCTGATAGTGTGGCTGATGTGATTAGGCCCTATGATGGTATCCCCTGAATAGATATGTGGACAGAGTTGGCAACGGGCTTTGTTGCAAGGATAGGTTCCTGGGTTAGTGGTTCTGTTGTGTGGTGTGTGGTTGCTGGTGAGTATTTGCTTCAGATTGGGGGGCTGTCTGTAAGCAAGGACTGGCCTGTCTCCCAAGATCTGTGAGAGTGATGGGTCGTCCTTCAGGATAGGTTGTAGATGTTTGATGATGCGTTGGAGAGGTTTTAGTTGGGGGCTGAAGGTGATGGCTAGTGGCGTTCTGTTATTTTCTTTGTTGGGCCTGTCCTGTAGTAGGTGACTTCTGGGTACTCTTCTGGCTCTGTCAGTCTGTTTCTTCACTTCAGCAGGTGGGTATTGTAGTTGTAGGAATGCATGATAGAGATCTTGTAGGTGTTTGTCTCTGTCTGAGGGGTTGGAGCAAATGCGGTTATATCGTAGAGCTTGGCTGTAGACAATGGATCGAGTGGTATGATCTGGATGAAAGCCAGAGGCATGTAGGTAGGAATAGCGGTCAGTAGGTTTCCGATATAGGGTGGTATTTATGTGACCATCGCTTATTAGCACCGTAGTGTCCAGGAAGTGGATCTCTTGTGTGGACTGGTCCAGGCTGAGGTTGATGGTGGGATGGAAATTGTTGAAATCATGGTGGAATTCCTCAAGAGCTTCTTTTCCATGGGTCCAGATGATGAAGATGTCATCAATGTAGCGCAAGTAGAGTAGGGGCATTAGGGGACGAGAGCTGAGGAAGCGTTGTTCTAAGTCAGCCATAAAAATGTTGGCATACTGTGGGGCCATGCGGGTACCCATCGCAGTGCCGCTGATTTGAAGGTATACATTGTCCCCAAATGTGAAATAGTTATGGGTGAGGACAAAGTCACAAAGTTCAGCCACCAGGTTAGCCGTGACAGTATCGGGGATACTGTTCCTGACGGCTTGTAGTCCATCTTTGTGTGGAAAGTTGGTGTAGAGGGCTTCTACATCCATAGTGGCTAGGATGGTGTTTTTAGGAAGATCACCAATGGACTGTAGTTTCCTCCGGAAGTCAGTGGTGTCTCGAAGATAGCTGGGAGTGCTGGTAACGAAGGGCTTGAGGAGGGAGTCTACATAGCCAGACAATCCTGCTGTCAGGGTGCCAATGCCTGAGATGATGGGGCATCCAGGATTTTCAGGTTTATGGATCTTGGGTAGCAGATAGAATACCCCAGGTCGGAGTTCTAGGGGTGTGTCTGTGCGGATTTGTTCTTGTGCTTTTTCAGGGAGTTTCTTGAGCAAATGCTGTAGTTTCTTTTGGTAACTCTCAGTGGGATCAGAGGGTAATGGCTTGTAGAAAGTGGTGTTGGAGAGCTGCCTAGTAGCCTCTTGTTCATACTCCGACCTATTCATGATGACGACAGCACCTCCTTTGTCAGCCTTTTTGATTATGATGTCAGAGTTGTTTCTGAGGCTGTGGATGGCACTGTGTTCTGCATGGCTGAGGTTATGGGGTAAGCGATGCTGCTTTTCCACAATTTCAGCTCGTGCACGTCGGCGGAAGCATTCTATGTAGAAATCCAGGCTGCTGTTTCGACCTTCAGGAGGAGTCCACCCAGAATCCTTCTTTTTGTAGTGTTGGCAGGAAGGTCTCTGTGGGTTAATATGTTGGTCAGAGGTGTGTTGGAAATTATTCCTTGAGTCTGAGACGTCGAAAATAGGATTCTAGGTCACCACAGAACTGTATCATGTTCGTGGGGGTGGAGGGGCAAAAGGAAAGGCCCCGAGATAGGACAGATTCTTCTGCTGGGTTAAGAGTATAGTTGGATAGATCAACAATATTGCTGGGTGGGTTACGGGAACCATTGTTGTGGCCCCTTATGGCATGTAGTAGTTTAGATAGCTTAGTGTCCTTTTTCTTTTGTAGAGAAGCAAAGTGTGTGTTGTAAATGGCTTGTCTAGTTTTTGTAAAGTCCAGCCACAAGGAAGTTTGCGTGGAAGGTTGGTTCTTTATGAGAGTATCCAGTTTTGAGAGCTCATTCTTAATCTTTCCCTGTTTGCTGTAGAGGATGTTGATCAGGTGATTCCACAGTTTCTTTGAGAGTGTGTGGCATAAGCTGTCAGCATAGTCTGTGTGGTATGTAGATTGTAATGGATTTTTTACTTTCAGTCCTTTCGGTATGATGTCCATCTGTTTGCATTTGGAGAGGAAGATGATGTCTGTCTGTATCTGTACGAGTTTTTTCATGAAGTTGACAGATTTCCACTCTATACGGCTAAATTCAGTGCCTTGCATAATGACAGGTTTCAGAGTAGCAGCCGTGTTAGTCTGTATTTGCAAAAAGAAAAGCAGTACTTGTGGCACCTTAGAGACTAACAAATTTATTAGAGCATAAGCTTTCGTGAGCTACAGCTCACTTCATCAGATGCATTTGGTGGAAAAAACAGAGGAGAGATTTATATATACACACACACACAGAGAACATGAAACAATGGGTTTATCATACACACTGTAAGGAGAGTGATCACTTAAGATGAGCCATCATCAGCAGCAGGGGGGGGAAAGGAGGAAAACCTTTCATGGTGACAAGCAAGGTAGGCTAAGGTATCTGGTCTTTGTGAATAGACTGAACCCCTGGACTGGATCAGGTGAGCCCAATCTAGCTAATTAAAGAGGGCTGGGCTATACCTGGGTCTATAAAGAGTTACTAATAGGCAGCTGGAAGGAGAAAGGCCTGAGACAGGCTGAGCCCTGTGAGGAAAAGCCATAGTGGAGTGGAGCTAGCTCCTGTGATAAGTCCTTGGAGCAATGGCCAGGAGCTCAGGGAAGCAGCCCTCTGGCTTCTGTTCCAGGAAGGAAGCAGAGCTGACTGAGGCTGGGAGACTGCCAGGAGCTGGTGTGCCAGAGATCCCTGGCAGGATATCTCTGAAGTCAAGGCCTGAGTTAAGACTATTTTGTGTTTGTTTGATAACCTATATTTTAAGAAATAAACCTCCTTGAAAAGACTGGGCATAGCAGTGCATGCTTTGGAGCTTGGAGAAGTGAACAGCCAGGTGACACTATCATTCTTAATTTCACCCAAAGATTGTCTTGGTTAATAGAATCAAATGTCATCTTTAGATCTATGAAAGTGGCAAGTTAGTGCCCTCAACCACAGTATAGTTATAAATAATATACACTAGAATAAAACAATTATCAATTCTGGCTCTACCAACCCTGAAGCTGGACTGTTCTTCATGTAGTAAACAAGGCTCTAAAGCCCATATTTTCATGTTTGGATAGTAAATATCTAGACTAAATTTTCCCTGCCACATCTAACAGATCGACAGGTCTATATGAAGCGGGATTCTTTCTGTTCCCTTTTTTAAAAAATAGGAACTATGATACTAAACTTCCAGCCAGCCAGAATCCTTCCAGTGTGATTAATGACAGTCAATAATTTAGTTGAGACCGAAGACCACCAAGCAGGAGTCTGCTGAAGGACTTCGACGGGGAGAAGATCTTCCTCTGGAGCTGTTTTCTGTCATTGGGCTAAAATAAGACATCACTGTCTGCTACTGAAGACCAGAGTAGTAAATCAGAGAGAGGATTCCTCATTTCATCTACTATAGTAGAATTAGGTTTAAAAAAAAAAAACTGGTTGAGGGGAGTCATTAAAGACCTGGCCAATGTGCTGTCCAGGCTTTATCATTAATATGGGGTTCCTCAAACAATCTCTAAGACAAATGCCTACCCCTTGCAGGACCACACACAACTGAGGGAAGGGTGGAGTAGAGCTCTCAGTCTTCAAATTGGGGCCATCCTGCTATTCTCAAAAAAGTGGGAGAGAGGACTCCTTCCTAGCTCACTCCATCTCGTTTGCCGCTAAGCAATCACTGCTGTGATATTGCAGCTGTCTACAAAGGGGAGAGGGTGAGCCCCTCTCCAAATCCATCAATGCCAACCACTCTCAACTTCAAAGTTCTGTTTAAACTTCATGAACTCCCACTAAGAAAGAGACTCCATACCAATTACACCTCAGTCCAACATAGATGATATTACTACCTGCAGAGCTCCCAGGGAGGGAGACTCCTCACTAAAACTCTTTTCTCCACAGTCTTCACCTCCTCCAATAAATTCAAACTCCAAGGTTCGCTACTTTTGCCATTCCAAATCTCCAGACTCTCCAAGGTTACAGAGCATTATTACTGCATTAAGGAAGCTTGTGCTTATTCACTCAGAGCAGCACAAATTCCCAGAAGCTTCTCCGCTACTTCCTGCCCGTGTGGTCTGGGCCCCTCAGATGCTGCTCTCCCTTTACCCCTATGGGCAGCTCCTCCTTCCTGGCAGTGAGCTCATCAGTAATGGGTGGGTTCACATCACTTCCCATCCGCCTAACTAGTGGCTTCTGGGCCTCAATCAACCCCAGGGTCTGGCGCACACCTTCCCTTACTCGGTAGTTTAAGGCAGGCTACCACACAACAGGGCTCCTGTCTCCATCAGGCTTCCACCTAATGCCCTTAGTGAGATAGATGAGTAAAGTATTGAAGCTAAATTTGTAATGTTTATAAAGTGCTTTGAGGTCCTCCAGGGATAGAAGACACTAAAATATAAAGTAGAAGTATTAGAAATGTGACAGGGACAATATCCTGTGAGAAAGACAAACCTTATGGAATTAAGATAAACTTTAATGAATTAGGTTAAATACCTTTGGGGTCCATTGTATTAAAAATGCAATTGCATATGTGTTATTTTAGAGTTCTATGTAACTCTTTTGGGGGAGGGGAATAATAATACAATTCTGCTGGTTATCAGCCCTTTGAAGCCAAACCCTGGGGAGATTTGCATATACTAGATCAAACTGGATTCTACAGGGACCAACAGACAAAAACCGGATTTTTGGATAAATAGCCTAGTTTTAAACAGGTTCAGGACCTTCTTCCTGATCCTGCAAACAGACAGGACCCCTGGTTTGTGGAGGGCCTCCCCCTTTAGGGAAGGGTTTGGAAAGAATGGGCCTACTGAGGCCCCCTAAGACTTTATGCTAATGCTGAGCTTAAGCTGTGATGAACTTGAAAACACAAGGAAACTCCTTGGGTAGGGGTTTGAAGGACTGCTCCTGCCAGAGCCCATGTTAGGGTTGGAGTGAACTCTGGTAAACTTATTAACATGTATGTAGCATCTCTTTCTGGCTTTAATATGTTTTCTCTGTAGTGCTTTTATCTTAAGAATAAGAGAGGCTTGAAACTGATGTAGATCTTGGGTCTTTTGTGTGTTAGAATTTTTCTGCCTTGATAGATTTTTCAAAAGTTTATAAAATGACTTGCTGACTAATTTAATCCAAGTGGCTTACTTTTTGCTTCTTGCCCTTGAATCCGTTATGTAATTTTTGTATTTGAAAGGCATGTCAGTGGTGTATTTAAGTGTTAGAGCAAGTGAAGAGCTTCAGCTGTAGAATACAATGCTTTCCATGCTGCTTACTCTAGGAAATCCTTTTGTGTGCGCTACCCAGGATTTCCGAAGCTTTGATCTCTGGGAAAGAAGTGTTTGTTCCACTCTTCTTTCTTCTCAGAACTGTTTAGAAGTGCTCTTGTTTACCTTTGTCAAGACTGAATGGAAGTTAGGTAGCACCTGATACTTCATAGAAGACATGACCCTTCTTTGATGAGGTGGTTTTGGATGTACTTTTGAGCTTATGTACTGACATTCTTAGCCACAGAGGATGCACTATGTGCAGAAATGTCAGCTGGAATTGGGAACTCTATCTGTGTTTGTTCCAGGGTAAAATTAATTGCAGTGGTTTACTTTTTTTTTTTTTTTTTTTTTAAGACAACATGGTTTTAAGGAAACTGATTTTGAAAATGATATATTCAGTGATCTCCCTTGGGATACAGAACTTTTTTTTTTTTTTTTAAAGATCAGTCCTTTTTGAACTGATTGTCACCAAGTGTTTGAATTGCGCTAACTTTATTATTTATGTTTAAGTTAATATTCTCTGTGTTGGTTCTGCAACAGAGAATATTTTAGACTGTCTCTTTTTAGACTATAAACTCTTCAGGTAGAAATATCATCTTTGTTTAGTAACGCATGTTCATGGAATTGTATTTTTTAATTGATCTCTCTTTAGAACGGGAAAATATGCTGTTTATCTTCTTAGGTTATAAAGTGGTCAGACTATTGTTCGCCTTTGGCCTATAAACCCGGAGAACCTTATAAATTAATTGCTGAAGCAAGTGTGGATAACTTCAGTAACCTTGGAATAGCATTCATGGAAGACAGACTTCAAATGGATAATGGAATGGTGCCACAGAAGATTATTTGTAAGTATCTTCACAGAACACTTCAGTTTTAGTGAAGTATCTTAGTGTTTCACTTATTCTAGGTCTCCTAATGAGTTCAGTGCATCTATACACAAAAATATATGCTTTTACTTTGGCCTAGGAATAATTGTTTCACTGTTATCAGAGGCGGTCTCATTTTAAAGGGCAGCTGTATTTTAAATTTAATGCCAAATATAAAGAAACTTTAAAAATGTATTTACACAGCTGTTTGAGGTTTTTTATTTTGCATTTGTAATATGCATTGTCAAAATGACAGTTGAAAAAGTAGTTGAATATCTTTGATTGAAATTGTATGTAAATGTTTTTCTTATTCTAGTTATTACTGCTTCATAAACAAACCAATAGTTAATGCCACCATTACCTTAATAAGCTTAAATTTTTGCAATCAAAGTCCCAGAGTATCCCAGGTACTACTATATAACTCTCTAGAAAGGTTAGTGTAAACATCACAAAGATAAGGAGTACTTGTGGCACCTTAGAGACTAACAAATTTATTTGAGCTAAGCTTTCATGAAATCTATCATAAAGATAGTAACTTTTCTTCCTCTTCTTCCCTTGTTCTTCCCATTTCGTCTGCTCAGAAATACATTTACTTTCTTTGTACTTCCACTTTTTTAAATTTAAACCAACTTCTGTTGCTTTTTTATTCCTGCTTTCTGGGTCCTGACCTCTCTTCCAGTCCAAGATATTTGGGCTGTGCAGCTCTTCCTGCAGACCAGCAGCAGTTCAGACTTTTCTATCCCTTTTTTCACTTGTCAATTTTTTTTTTGTCTCCATCGGCATAAAGAAAGGTGTGGTTCAGTTCTCCCATTTTATCCAATATAATCCTAGATTTTTGTAGCTCAGTTTTGAACAGCAGTGAGCAATGTCTCTGTCCCTTTTCTCCCTCAGGAGACTGATTTTTTCTAGGGGTACTTCTCTCACTTTTCACCTTCCCCAGTCATGGTGTAACAGCTGAAAAGATTATGGATCTGGAAAGAGACTCACTCAGGAGTAGCAGAAGAGATGCCATGCTAGAGCTGCTCTCAACCTGTTTTGTCAGGAACCCTTGTTTTGTCAGGAAAAGGGATCCAAAGCCTGGATGGCTTGCTGAAACCTTCACATTACCCTCATATGGAATTGAAATCCTGAGCACCCCCTTTTGTGGAAGTTATGGTGGTTTGTTCTCTCTGAAAACCGCATCTTAAGTGTTTCAAGGTAGGCACCAAAAATCTAAGGTTTTTGAAACTAGCATACGCTTGTGAAAATTTGTCCTGTATGATTTATCAAAAGTCACAATAAATCACTGACAGAGCTGGGAACAGAATATTTGACTCCTGGTTGTGGTAAGAACATAAGAAGGCCTTACTGAGTCAGATCAGTGATCCATTTAGTTCAATATCCTGTCTTCCAACAATGGCCAGATACATCAGAAGGAATAAACAGAACAGGGCAATTTATCAAGGGATCTATCCTCTGTTGTCCAGTCGTAGCTTCTGTCAGTTGGAGGTTTAGGGACACTCAAAGTACGCGGTTATATTCCTGACTGTCTTGGCTAATGGCCATTGGTGGACCTATCTTCCATGAACTTACCTAATTGGTTTTTAAACTCAGTTATACTTTTGGCCTTCACAATATCCCCTGGCAATGAGTTCCCCAGGTTGACTGTATGTTGTTTCAAGAATACTTCCTGATTGTTTTAAACCTCTGTTAATTATTTCAGGTTCTTGTGTTATGTGAACATGTAAATAACAGTTCCCTATTCACTTTCTCCACACCATTCATGATTTTATAGACCTCTATCATATCCCCCCTTCGTTGTCTCTTTTCTAAACTGAACAGTTCCAGTTTTTTAAATCTCTCCTCGTATGAAACCTGTTCCATATGCCTAATCATTTTAGTTGCCCTTCTCTGCACTTTTCCAGTTCTAATATATTTTTTTGAGATGGTGTGACCTGAACTGCACACAGTAATCAAGGTGTGGGCATACCAAGGACTTTTATAGAGGCATTATGATATTTTCAGTCTGATTATATATCTCTTTCCTAATGGTTCCTAATCATTAGTCTTTTTTGGCTGCCACCTGCACATTGAGCAGATGTAGATAGTTCTCTGAAAACTATAATTCCAAGACCTTTTTTGAGTGGAACAGCTAATATAGACTCCATCATTTTGTATGCATAGTTGGCATTGTGTTTTCCAGCATGCATTACTTTGTATTTATCAACACTGAATTTCATCTGTCATTTTTTTTGCACAGTCATCTAGTTTTGTGAGCTCCTGTGACAAAATACACTCTCTGCTGTAATTATCTTTGTATAAAGTATGCCTTTTAAGGTATCATTTGAAAACTCATCATTTTCTGATCATTATTGTCCTGGTAAAATGTGTGGTAACATTGTATGTGAAGTTATAAGATTTCCCTATATGGTGGTGGTAATACATGTTCCAAACCCCAGTCCCCTGTCCAAACAGAATCTGGCAAACGTGTCTTTCCTAAACATAGGAATATGTGCTCTTCTTAATTTGCATTTAGAAGTAAACCGCGTTATCAGGCAGGAAAGCAAGATAAAGGAAGTTCAAACAGGTGAAAAATCCAGCAGGGAATATCCTTCTACATAGACTCTTTGGCTTCAGGTTCTTAGCTGGAAATGTTTTGCAAGTGAGGGACTGAAATTATAAAAGGAAAAGACAAACACCCCAAGGTACAACCCCCCCCCCCCCCGGCTCATTGCATTTGCTGCGTCTGAAGAGACAAAAGAACAACAGTTGGACTCTGAGGAAGAGGTCCTCACCTGAGAGTTTAGTCAGTAATCTGCTGGAGCATGTGGTAAAAAAGTTTGCTTTGGAAATAAGAGAGTTTCTTAAGTAGATACCAGTAAGCATCTTATCTTTATTTTTCTTGTAATCATTTCTGACTTTTACGCCTCATTACTTGTAGTTAGTAAACTGGTTTTATTACTTACTTTATCTAATCCAGTTTGTTCAGATTAATCTGGGTAACTCCATGTGAGGTAACAAGTTATGTGCATGTTATTCCCTTAAAGCAATAATGGACTCAATACATTTGCCCTGTCCAGGAGGGGGCTGGGCTGCACAGCACAGAACATACATTTCTGTGGGAAAATCTGAGACTGGGAGTGTGTGGTGGTCACTTGTTGGTAAACTTTAAGGCTGGTAAGCACCAAGATCTGGTTGGCTGCAGCACCCACTGATATAGCTGGGAATGCATACGTGCTGGAGGCTGTTTGTGAGTAGCAAGCCATAGTAAAGGGCACCACAGGTTACAGGGCAGGGGTGACGCAGCTAATCTTTAGTCTGGATTGTACCATGGTGTGTCACAGATCTCTGTGTATCTCTTTGCTTTCAGTTTTGGATTTAACTATTTTGAGTAATTTTGTATTGTCTGCAAACTTTGTCACCTCATTTTTTTACTCCCTTTTCCAGATCATTTATGAATATGTTGAACAGTTCAGTTCCCAGTACAGATCCTCAGGCACCCTGCTGTTTGTCTCTCCACTGCAAAAACTGACTGTTTATTCCTACCTTTTGTTTCCTATCCTTTAACCAGTTAGGGGTCCATGAGAGGATCTTTCCTCTCCTCCCATGACTGCCTACTTTGCTTAAGAGCCTTAAGTGGTCTCTAACTGCTAGATACGTTCTCCTAGGGATTTACAAAATAAACTTACTCTTTGTTTCAGGAGAAGTAGGTCTTAGTGTCTAAAAGGAGGCAACTTTTTAGTAGTGCAAGTCTGTGGCTCTCAACCTCTTCAGACCACTGTACTCCTTTCAGGAGTCTGATTTGTCTTGCATACCCCCAAGTTTCTTCTCACTTAAAAACTATTAGCTTACAGAATCAGACATCAAAATACAAAAGTGTCAAAGCACACTACTACTGAAAAATTGCTTACTTTCTCATTTTTACCATATAGTTATAAAATACATCAACTGGAATATAAAAAATGTATTTACATTTCAGTGTGTAATGTATAGAGCAGTATAAACACATCATTGTCTGTCTATGAAATTTTAGTTTGAACTGAGTTTGTTAGTGCTTTTTATGTAGCCTATTGTAAAACCAGTCAAATATCTAGATGAGTTGATGTACCCCCTGGAAGACCTCTGTATACCCTCAGAGGTATGCATACCCCGGTTGAGAACGACTGGTGTAAGTGATTTATCAGGAAACTAAATCTAACGCCAAATTGCATACTAGGGGTAGTGACATTCAACATTGCTATTTTTATACAGCTTTTAACTTTTTTCTTTTGAAATCTCTCAGCTGTCCATTTACAGGAATCTGCTCTAAAAGAGCTTGAGCGGATGGCTGCACCTACAGAAGAGAATAGCACTAATAGCATACACATGGATGAATTGACCCCTGCTCCTCCATTTGCAGCTGCAACTAAACAAGGATCCATGTCAACTGATTCTACAGGAGGAGGTGACCAGGAGGTGAGAGAAGAGAAATCCAGGCTGGAGAAAAGAAGTGAGCCTCACGATGAGCCTAATAACCTATCTGAAAGGGAGACAAGTACTAGTAAACATCACCACTTGCACCTTTCCAGCTGCCATGAATGCTTTGAACTTGAAAGCAGCACCATTGAGTCAGTCAGATATGCTTCATCAGAAAACATTCCAGAACTTCCTGATGATTGCAGTGCTAATGTGGAAGAAGTTACTGATGGCTGTCTGGCAAGAGAACTAAGAAGGATAAACCTCACTGGGAAGCCTCCCAATGTTTTAATTTATGTGGGCTCTGACCCTATGAAAATCAAATTTGAGAAGATAAAATCAGTGCTCAAGGAGTGCATTGATACAGACAGCTACACCATCTACCAGCTGGTAGAGGAACAAGTTCTGAAAGCTCCCTGGCTTGATAACTCATTGTTGTTGGTTATTGCCATAGAGGAACCCATTTCTAAGGACAATCACAAACAGTTCCTGACCTACTTGTCAAGAGGTGGGAAGATTTTAGGACTTTCTGCCTCTTTTACATTTGGCAGTATACAGATAAGGAGCAAAAGTGAACTGAAGAAGACCATCCAAGAATTAGTGTTCTATAAAGCAGATAACAGTGAAGTTAAGTTAAACCTTCTGACCAGTGGCAGTGTTTTTGAGCAAGAGGCTAAAGAAAATCTCAGCCTAGTGAAGTCGTTGAGTCACTTAAGTAATACAGATAAAGATATGATCATTGTTCACCTACCATATGGAGATTGTGGAGGAGAAGCCATTCTGTGTCAGGTACTGTGTGTAAGAAGACTTAAGTTGTTTGTTGCATTGTATAATATGCTTATTATGATGTGCTCCTAGATTTCAACTGACTTCCATTATAAGTTCATTTTTGATGCCTCTCTAAAGTCCACAGACAGGAATACCTTCCTCAAATTTGGTAGGCTAGGCAAAAGACTGAGGCAGAATTTTTTTTACCTAGTTTGAAGTTACTTGTACACAGGATTCCTGAATTATGGGACTCAGGTCATTAGAGTAGGAAAATAACCTTTTGTCCATTTGTAGCAAAATAAAAGAAGGAGGGAGATAAAAATGTAGTTTATTGGACTTACCTTGTTGAGTTCTGGTGCAGAGAACCAAATGAAACAGAAATACAAGAATATAAACCTTAGAAATGGGCAACATTTACTCTTATTTTAATTATAGGACAGACTTTTTTTTGGGACTCAAGACTTAAATGTAGATGTTTATTCTTCTGGTAATATGAGTAATCTTGCAATTATTCCAGAAAACTTCATCAGGGCTTCTCCAAGGTGCTTTCCCCTCACCAAGGCTCCACAGGATGTACAGATGACAAATTCCTTTTGAACTCACTGAGCCAAAGGCAAATCCCAACATGCCTTGTTTACAGTAGCTGTCAGATTCGCCCTTAGCAGTTTTTAATCAGTCACCTTCCCATATGTCTTTTTTCATAACTTTCCCACCTAAATGTATGGAAAAGGGCATTTTGGGGCATTTCTAGTGTCTTAGGTATGCAATGATCAGCTTTACTGCATGTCTCCCAGTATTAAAATATCCTTTTTAAAGCTGTACACATTTGCCAGTATTACTCTTGAGTGTCGCTGCCAATAGACTATGGCATCTTGGGAAAACCAGGTTATGTAGATTAAATGTTACAGTTTTGTATAACGGTTTCTGCCACCCATGTGCTGGGTACTTGAAGTAGAAAATTGATAGGTACTGTTGCTATCCATTTCTTTAAGTTGCATGGTAAAACCTGTTTTGCTGTAGCATTTAGATGACCCCTCTCCTCTAATAAAATTTAATACTGCAGTGAGTTTCCTGAGAAAAAGGACAATGTGGGGTAGCTTCAGAAATCAGATTAAAAAGATTAGAATGTCATTTATGATTTTTACTTGAGTTCCAGTCTGCATCTGAAAAGGCATATTGTTCTCTTCATGGCTACATTGATAAGAGTATTGACAGTGACATCAGCCAGTAAATATTCAAAGTCACAGGGTAGTTATTTCCCTCTTCTGCACTGGTCTAGTTTCATAACATTCCCTCTTTAATTCAGTAAATTTTGTTTGGCTGAATGATAGACAGAGAAAATAAAAAGTGCAAAAATGTATGAAAGCACAGTGTAAGTCATTTTTATGCCACTTTCATTTAAATGTATTTGCATATAGTAGAATAAAACAAATTTACATTTTGTATTCTGCTAAATGTATTAAACATCTTGGAATTTCTGTGAGATAAAATATATAATTTTAGGAGGGCAAGGCTGGACTCTGCATTTCAGCTCTGCTTCTTAGGGCTTGTACACATGGAGAGTTAGTGTGCAGGAAGGTAGGATGTGAATGTACAACACTCTAGTTTGCCATGCACTAAATCTCTGTGGATCCTGCTACCGTGCACTGAAAGTTTTATGATTAGCTTTCATTATTGCTCTTTGAAGTACTGCTAAATAGTATTTCCAAAGTGCCCAATAGAACTTTTAGCGTATGGTAGCAGGGTCCAAATGGCCAGTTAGTGAGCAGCATGCTGGAGTGCTGTATATTTGCAGCTTGGCTTGCTGATTGTGTAGACAAGCCCCCAAAGTTCACCTCTAGTTTGAAAAGTGATTCTGTATAAAATGGCATTGTAGGTTTCTGAGTTAGTGTTCCAGATATAATCAGTGCTGTTCAAAAATAAAAAGATGTTTTTCTAATTTCAATCCTGTGATTCAACTTGGAATTAGTCAGGCTGCGTTCTTTCTACCTTGTTCATCTCTACCAACAAAAATTCTGCGATCAGAACTGGTTCATGAGCCAGAATGGAATCCAGAGCAGCCTCATCTATATAGTGCTAACAGAAGAAAAAGTAGCAAAAACTTTTTAGTAAGTAGATATGGATTCCAAATACATGCGGGAGACAGGCCAACTGATTAAGAAAGGGGCATTTTTACACACTTTTTTAAGAGAAGAATTGTAGTTTACCACTAGCTCTATTCTCCTCCTTGGAAGTTAAGGATTTATTGGTCTCTACTAGTATTTGCTACACCTTGGATTTGTGCCTGTTTGACAGGCTTTTAAGATGTCAAAGCCCTATTCGTTAATATGTCTTGTTTCTTCATCATATAAAATATAACCTTACTTCTAACACACAAGTCACACTGAATTTTACGTGGCTCTTGTAATAAATTCAGCTAGTAGTAAGTGAATAGATACCACACCATTTTTAGGTCTGCTTTGCTTTTCTCTACCTCAGCTGCTGTCTTTCGTGTTAGTGACTTCTTTCTTTTTCTTTTCCCATCTCCCCAGATATACTTGGAAATGGATATTGCCTCTCTGACTACCCAATCCCTAGAAGATTTTAATTTACTCAAAATGAGCAATGCCAAGAGATATGAAGTTCTTAAGGAGATCCTGACCTTACTTGGCCTGAGTTGTGAATTAAGTGAAGTTCCTTCACTAACTCCTATTTATTTGCTTTCTTCTGATGAGGTGAGCGTTCTACTTAAATTGCAGACATAAGAGATTTAAACTAAATAGCTTGATGCATGATTTAAAAAAACAAAATATTTTTATAGTTCTGGGGTAGAAAGGTCTGCCAAGTTGTTAGGGCCAAGTAATTTTAATATGTACCAAAAATTACTAAAAGTTAGGCTAGAGAGATGAGAAAGTGTAGGCCAGATCTTAATAGTCTCTCAGTGCCAATTTAGGAATGTGACTTCCACTGTTTGTCACATGGGGTTCTTCACCATGTCTTATGAGACATCATGATTAAAAACAAAACATCAAATTACTAACTTTTCATGTTTTGTTTTTTTTTTTAAATTTGAAAACACAGATAATAAACCATGGTGACTTCAGTTACAGTCTTTTATCTGTCTCTCCAAGAAGAGTTTTTAACAGAGATTATGCCATAGAGGGTGGGCCGGTTTTTGGTGGGGGTATTCTCCTCTAGATAAGTCAATACTGAAGAGATATTTTCAAAACTAGTATTTGAGTCCTGTTTTAGTGTATCATACATAACTAAAACAGTTTATATATGGGCAAGGAATTTCATTTAAGGGTAGGTGAGTCCTGCGTGGTTTATCATGGATAACCTAAACTGTTCAAAAATAGGCAAAGGTGAGTGATCTTAATTAAGTCTTAAGAAACTTAAGTAAATATTTAAATTCAATTACTTTAGAGGCCATTGTAGCAGCTGTCTTGAGTCAGGCAAATTAATGTATATTAAGAATCTTAATATTCAGATTAAATCTATTTCTCTTTTTACTAAGATTAGTTTGTTTCCTCTCCAAGAATAATAGTGTAAATTGCTTTGGTGCTTAATGGGAGAAGCTGTTACTGTCTTAAATTACAAATAGCATTTCCATATCTCGTTAAAATCATTAGAAGAAAAAATCTGATTGCTTGGCAGTGCTTTGGTAAACTTTCTCTCATTCTTTGTGATATCATTATGTTGCAGAAGCACTGTTGTGTTGGAAGGCAATTGCTTCTTGATTCTGTATGGTAACTGCTTCTTTGTCTTTGCTGACGTTTGTTTGCTTGAAAGAGATGGCATGATTAAGACCGGAGTGACATTGAGGTTAAGAAACAGAAGCAGAGTATGCTGCTTGCGTAATTCAGAGAGATGTATAGTCTTCACATTTCACAGTTTCACTGGAGGTGCAAGGCATACCCCTTTTATGGCTCATCTGGATTTAAATATTGGCTGCTGTCACCTTTTCATTGGCTTAAGACCCTCATGGGATGGTTCAGGTAGTATCTTCAGCTCATGAATATGAAATTTGTTTGCTATGGAACAGGGTAGTAACTATATATTGTTCTTGTGGAGGGAACTCAAATATCCTTTGTTTTAACTCTTTCTTGGGTTTAGTCCTTTAGTTTTATTAGGGTTTAATAGGAGTTTAAATTCTGTTTTAAATAAGTCAAACTTCCTTACTTGCATATCTTTTTAGCTTTAAAATAGCCTTTCTAAGCTTAGGTTAACTTAGTCTTCAATTTAAATCGGGGGTCGGCAACCTTTCAGAAGTGGTGTGCCGAGTCTTCATTTATTCACTCTAATGTAAGGTTTCGCGTGCCAATAATACATTTTGATCTTTTTAGAAGGTCTTTTTCTACAAGTCTTTAATATATAACTAAACTATTGTTGTATGTAAAGTAAATAAGGTTTTTAAAATGTTTAAGAAGCTTCATTTAAAATTAAATTAAAATGCAGAGCTCCCTGGACCGGTGGCCAGGATCCAGGCAGTGTGAGTGCCACTGAAAATCAGCTCGCGCACCAGTTGCCTACCCATGATTTAAATAGTCCTCAAAGAATGCATTGGCTCTTCTTGTAAATTCTTGGAGTAGTGGTTCTTGTGTGTGTTTGACTTTAACTAGAAAGTTGCTTGAAGACTGTCAGATCACTAATTCCCCAGTTAGCATAAACATTCTGCACTTAAATAACTTTTTATTGTATTAACCAATGATGATGATAAATGACCATGTTATATTTATAAAAATATAACATATTTTACTAGTTATATGGCAATTGCGTCAGGCAGTTATGTGGCTTACTTTTAAATACAAGTCATTTGCAAACAAACATCTCAAAGATGCTTGAACATTTCTGAGCATTTAAGGAATAAACAAAGGACTGCTACAAAACACTTCCCAACTTCACATATTTTCCTTAAACCACATGAAGGCCTTAGAGTGTTTTATAAAATTTGTAATAAAACTATTCCTCAACTATTTTGTTAGAATTCTCTCTTCATAAAGAAAAACTTCAGTTTTAAAAAAGGGTGAGAAGGGGGTGAGGGCAGAGTTGAGTCTCCTGGATCAGCTTTTTATGGCCTTGGCAAACCAAGTGCTATATATTGCTTACCTTGAGCTCCTAGAAAAAATACCTTCATGTTCATTAACAAGGGAGAGACTCTTTGAGCAGACACTCTTATTGGGTGTTTTGCCTTTTAATCACAGTTACCAAGATTTCAGCCAACAGTCGTTTTACCTGTAGTTCACAATTTAAAAACTCCTACAAACCATACTGTATAAATTAAAAAAAAAAAAATCACGACTAACACTTAAATGTTTTTCTAATATTATATAAAATAAAGTGTATAGAATATTACAACCAAATAAACTTTAAAAACTGCTTTCCAGAGTCTGCAATTGGACCTGGTGGTGATAACATATGTATGGGCCAGGAGGAGGTATTCACTTAGAAGCATTTCATGTTTGTCATTTATTAGGAAAGCAGAAATTTCCTAATAATTTTCTTTAATTACCCTGAATACTTAATTTAATAAAATAAATAATTACAAACCAATATGTAGGCTGCTATTGTCCAACAGCCATGTATACAAAAGTACTTAGAAATATTTTTTCAAATTTAATAAAAGTCCAGGTAAATTTATAGCAATCTAACATAATAAATTAAAATAATTGTATTAACTGTAGTTAATATTGAGGTTTACCCTTATATAGCAAGTAATAAATAAGTCTAAACGACTACTGCTCTTTTATGGTTCTTTAGCTGCTAAACACACTTTTGAGATTTACACTGGGGAAACTGTGGGACTTGAACCTTTTAAGAATTTGGCTTATTGCTGATGGAACATTTTAGCCCTTTGTTAATAAGATGCATTGTACTTCATTTGTATCCTTGCACAGTATCAAAATGCTCTACAGAGCAAAACTGTGCTAAGCTATAGTAAGAAAAGGTTTTTAAGAGATTTAAAAGGCGTAATTAACTTTTTTTCTACTAGAGATAGAGAGTTCTGCATATACAGGGCAACACAAATGAAAGAGCAACCCCAAATTATAGAGATCTGATTTGGGAAGTGAGGAGGTCAATACTGAAGGACGATAATGTATGGGAAAGGCAATATGAGGAGTATGTAGTCAGAAAACTGAGGAGGAGATCTTCAGTAATCCTGAAGGCATTTTTAATGTTTGTGTTACAGATAGGCTAGGAAACCAGTGAAAGTGCTGCAGGTTGATATATTTTGTGCAGTGAGAGAATAATCTGCCTATTACCCGGCCCCCTAAAATTTTAGAGCATTGTTATGTATAGGCCTGATTATTACTTGATACGTTCTTCACAATTTCATTGTAGACAGCTTTACGAAAACATTGAAATGTGACACCACAAGATGAAATGGCTAAAAGTAAAATGAACCAAGTCTAAACTAGTAAGAGTATCTGGTTTACAAGCAAACAAAACTATAACTTACATTTTGTTCATTTGCCCAGTATTAATAGTAATTTAATACCTAAAATCTCCCAGGAGGAGAACTGTATGGAGAGGGTCAAATTGATAGAATTATCTCTAATATTGTTGCCCCAATCTCTATATCTTTCTCCCTTCACACCCAGCTTTCAAACTGTACTATTTAAGAATCCAACAGTGATGCTAATTAATTTTTGCCAATGCTTGCCATCTAGTGGCATATTTTACATTTGCAGTTCCATTAAATAGATTCTTGTGAAACATATTGGACAGTTATGTGGTTTAAATTAAGTGTACAAAAAGCAAGTGGGAAATGAAGGGTCATTTGAGGGTTATTGGTTTTGCTGTGATGTTGTTTCAAAATACTATAATATTTATATGTGCAACATCATTCGTAATATTTTTAATATACATTTTCAAGCTGATAATTTAGCACATTTCCAGAATAGTATCCAAAAGGAATTTGCAAGTAGTTAAGGAGCAATTAAACATCTAAGTATTAGGATAAATTAAGAGTACATAATCACTTAAGAGCTTTCTGACAGGTTATTCATTTCTCTAGATGTATTGTGGCTTTCATTTACATAGAACTTTTCATTTGAGATATTCAAATCCTTTAAAATTTCTGATTAAGATTCAGCACTTTGGAGTACATATGTGTAATCTGAAGAATAGTTAAGTGGCTAGTTTAAAGTCACACAGTGAGTCAATGGAATGAGAAACATAGGAGTCCTGACTCCCAGGCATTTGCAGCATTACCAACCTCAAGCATTTAAGTCATGAGACAGCCCCCAAAATAATCATGAATTGTTGTTGTTGTTTTGTCATGGATATTTAAAATCTGTGGCTACTCTTGGTTTCATTTCTGCTGTTTGAGGTTTTAGGGTTTCCATTTTCAAACTTTATTCTGTACCCATGAGGATGAAAAACTTATGTTCTTTTAAAGTAAGTTGCGATTCTTCTTTGAGAAGTGTCACTATGGGCGCTCCATTTCAGGTGCGCGTGTGCCATCTACGCCTTTGATCGGAGATTTTTGGTAGCAGTGCCTGTTCGGCCTATGCATGTGCTCTACACATACTCATGGCCTGTAACGAGAATTACTCCCGAGGGTATTTTGTGCTTCCCCCCCCCCCCCCCCAAAATTCTGCACACAATATTTTAAAATTCTGCAAACTTGATTTGTCAAATAATGGTGGAGGCACCAGCCTGGCATTGGGGAGCACAGGCCACTGGCTGCACAGAGGTGGGAGATCACTGTGCAGCTCCCCCCCCCCAGGACACGGATTCAGTGGTGAGGCTGCACCCAACCCCAACACAATGCAAGGACCGTGTCTGCCCCAGAAACACCCCAGGGCCCTGTCCCTCTGTGCCAGATGCACCAGGTGTGCGTAGGCAGGCTCAGCAAGGCAGGATCCCAGTGTGAAGGGGCTTAGTGTGAGGGAATCCACATGTGGGTTGAGAGGGTTTTGTGTGGGGCAGTCTGGGTTTGGGTGGCTCAGTGGGGGATCCAGGGGCTTGTTGGGGAGTTCTGGGTGCAGTGGTAATGGGACTCTCTGCCAGCTTCCCTGGGCACCTGAAACATACTGCTGGGGAGGGTCACCTGACAGCTCTTGTGGCTTCCCTTCGCTTCCATGTCAGAAAGTAATTTTTCTGTGGGGAAGCAAAGAAATCTGAGGGGGATATCAATTCTGTGCTTGCGCAGTGGCACACAATTCCCCCAGGAGTGGAGAATATATAGGGCTGCACTGGCAAACCGCCCTCGTTTTTTTTTCTCTGTCGCCTTAAGCCTGAGATGGAGCATTGTGTGTTAGCTTTACTGTGCACAGTTTAGTGGTAGGTAGTTCTAGTTAGCTAGTTTTTTTTTTTTTTCTGGTTGTTCTTTCCCTGTTTTTTATTCCCCCCTCCCCTCCATTTCAGGGTTATGTTTGGACTCTTATTACTGGGGTTTCCTGGGCAGTGGCATAGCCAAGTGGAGAAAACAGGGAGCAGCGATAAAAAAAGGCACCACTTGCTTGTACTCACTTGGCGGCACTACAGGTCTTCAGTGGCACTTTAGAGTCGGGTCCTTCACTCACTCCGGTCTTCGGCGGCACTGAAGGACCCCGCCACCGAAGTGCCACTGAAGACCGGAGCGAATGAAGGACCTGACGCCTCTGACCGAAGAGCCGCTGAAGACCCAGAGTGCCGCCGGGTGAGTAAAAATTCAAAAGGCACCAATCCATTAAAAAGGCGCCACTTGTGTTCGGTCGGGGGAGCGGCTGCTGCCCCGCTCCCCCCCCCCCGCCACATACGCTACTGATCCTGGGACTCCCAGGCTTTAAATATTGCTCTTCCTCCCAGGAATCCTTCCTGGGTAGTAATGGACACTCTGGAAGTGCTTTGGGGATATCTATATACCCTCAAAGTGTAAAATCTGGTCTTCATTTAAAAGCACATTTTATAAGAACCGAGAGATAAAATTCAAGCTCCTCATGATGGAGCTAGCCCTGAAACCAGCTTCTGATCAGAGCTCCAAGAATCCCCCTCTACATAGTGTCCCGTCCACCTCTGGATCCTGGTCATTAAGAGCTTCAATGGGTAAAACTGTTGCTACCCCATTAGCTGCCAGGTCTTGTTGCTGAAGGCTACCAGGGATAAGACAGTCACTATCATGTCCACCTTGTGGTCTGGTTGTGACGTTCCCCTCTGGTGTTATCTGGACTGGTGATCTGCTAGGTCACTCCAATCCTTGACTTTGGGAGCCAGCCTTATCCTGCTCTGCTGTGAGAACCCCCACTCCTGGGCTGTTCAAGCTCAGCCTCTGGCATATTAGCTGCTTCTTGGGCTGTGCAACCGAATGACGCCAGCCAATATCTCTGGTCCCAAACGACCCTAGGAACCTCCATCTTGCAGTGTCCACTTATGCCCATTGGACGCTAAAAGCTTATATAAGTTTGTCAATTTAAACAAAGAAATTGATATGTACCAGGCTTGTTATCCCATGGGGAGTTTCTGACATGCTTCAAATCAAATGCACTGTGTGACGGGGCAAGGCCAGATGGCTATAGAAAAGTAGTGAGAGATAGATATATTAGCTCCAGGCTAAACAAATCCCTCGTACCAGGATAAGTGAAATGGCAGCTGCTCCAGGTCAATTAAGACATCTGGGGCCAATTAAGAACTTTCCACAAGGCAGGGAGAATGCTAGGCTGATTGGGACACCTGAAGCCAATCGGGGGCTGGCTGAAACTAGTTAAAAGCCTCCCAGTTAGTCAGGTGAGTGTGCATGTCAGGAGCTGCGGGAGGAAGTTGCGCTGTTGGAGAGATTGAGTAGTACACACCATATCGGGCACAAGGAAGGAGGCCCTGAGGTAAGGGTGAAGTGGAGCTTGAGGAAGTGAGGGCTGCTGGGGGGAAGTAACCCAGGGAATTGTACATGTCATGCTTCTAAAAGGTCTACCATAGCTGATACTATTAGGGTCCCTGGGCTGGAGCCCGGAGTAGTGGGTGGGCCCAGCTCCCCCACCACCACCTTTGTCCCCTGATTAATCACTGAGACTGGGAGACAACAGAGACTGTGCAAGGAAGGATAACTTCTCCTCACCTCCCTTGCTGGCTTATGATGAAAATGGCTCAGTAGACTGTGACCCTTGTCTCTAGAGAAAGAAGGGTTACGTGGAGGGTCACAGTGAGCCTCTGAGGCTAGCAAAATCCGCCAGGAAACACGGGAACCACAGAGGCAAAGACAGAGCTTTGTCAAACTGCTTCAGGGAGAATAAACAGATTTATTAACTACAAAGATAAATTTTAAGTGATTATAAGTCAAAGCATAGCAAGTCAGACTTGGTGAAATGAAATAAAAACAAAACGCATTCTAAGCTGATCTTAACACTTTCAGTGCCCTTACAAACTTACATGCTCTTCTCACCCCAAGCTGGCTGGCTGTCTCCCCTTTGATCAGCGCTTCAGTCGCTTGGTGCGGTGTCTGTAGGTGTAGGAGGAAGAGACGTTTGCCATGCTCTTCCTTTTATCATGTCCTTTCCTCTCTCTTGTCTTTGCCCCCCCCTTCAGAGTCAGGTGATCATTACTGAGGGCTTGTCTACACCATGCAGCTTTTAGCAACAAGGCTGTGTCAACACAGCCTTGTCGCTAAAAGTCAGCATGTGTAAAAGCTCATTGTTGGTACTGAAAGACAAAAGTTCTGTCAACAACTTTGCAGTGTAGACATACCCTGAGTCTCTCCAAGCAAGGTTGAGCAATTCCCCTGGTGTGGCCTCATGCAGGTGAGTCATTGCATTGTAGCTCCCTTGCTGGACAATGGCTGTTGATGGGTTGTATGATACCCTGCCCCGGCGTTGGTTGTTTTCCTTGCTGTTGCCTCTGGGGAGCTAATATCTGGCTGATTTCCCCAATTTACAGCATGTTTTAGTGATGACCATACTACACAATTCTCATAACTTCATATGCGTTAATGATGCACATATATGGATAGAGAAATGACTTTCAGCAGATCATAACCTTTTCCCTGATATCTTACAAGGCATGCTTTATACATAAGATCACGATTATATGATAAAGAGGTATATGGGGATTACATCATACTCCCCCAAGGTATAGAATATCACACTGGGTAACCGAAAGCTTTGGGGGGATGAGGGATCGACAACTATGCCTGCAGTACCAACAGCTGGTAAGTACTGTTAATAGGAGCATGACTTACATCCCCTGTAAAAGAGGTCTCTGTCACTGGAGACCTTTGACCCAAGAGGAGTGTTACTGAGGCTGCAAGTGCGTCTGGTACCGCAAAGGTGTATAAGGCTGGTCTAAGAGCCATGCCTCTTCAGTGCCAGATCTTTTTTTTTTTTTTTTTTTTTTTTTTTTTTGGAGGACCGCCTCTGTTAGCTACTGTCTGACAAAGAGGTCAGCACCGTCTCGTTCCTCAGTACTCTTGGTACCTACTTCAGCATCCTGGACTGCTCCATCTGAGTCTGTACCTGCGCCGGCACTTTTTCTTCTGGTACCGCAGGAGTTCCAGGTCTTGACACCTGTTAGTACCCAGTGAACCAGAGTCTGCTCTGCTGTCAGGGTCTGCACATCTTTTGGTACCGAGATCCTCTGGCTCACAGATGGTACTTTTCTTGTCGACACACACCCCTCCTGTGATTCCCTAATTTCTACCATCCAGGGAGAGCACTTATCATTCCCATGGAATATATTGAAGGAGATTCTGACTCTCGGCTCTGGGGAACACCTATTTATTCAGTGGGATGTTACTTCTCTCCACTTGTGGAGGAGTGGTGACCTCGACCTCTGACGACCTGGGGTGACCAGTGGTGACTGCCTCCTCTTATGCCTTATGGCCTTGTTGGGATCCATGGGTCCTGTATCTCCAACAGTTTTTGAGGGCCTTGAATGCCTCCTACAGGGAGCATGCACATTCTTGATCTCCCATACTTTCACTCCCTCATCATTTTGGCCCGAGGACCACATCTGGGTGGGGAAATTGTATGTAGGGCTGGGGTAGGGGGTTGGGTGTGGGAGGGAGTGCGGTGTGCAGGAAGGGGTTCAAGGCAAGGAGTTGGGGTGCAGAGTACTTTCTGGTCCCCCGTAGAATGAGGGATAGAGGCCAATGTTAGATCTCGGGTATCTAACAACTATGTGAGATTCAGAATAATGACTCTTGCACTATTGACTATAATTTCTTCTCTAGATTTTGGAGATTTGGTTTTTGTGACTCTTGATCTTCAGGACTTGTATTTCCAGGATGTGATTCAGCTGTCTCACGAGGTATCTTCAATTTACAGTTAACCACAACCACTTCCAATACCAAGTGCTCCCTTTCGGCCTCTCCTCTGCCTCAGTGGTATTCTCAAAGGTCATGGCAGTCATAGTCTTTCATATATATCATCTAGGCATAATTGTCTTCCCTTATCTTGATGATTAGCTACTTGGGTCAATTATGTCAGGATGTCTTAGCAACAGTATCTAAAAACATAAAAATGGCCATACTGGGTCAGACCAATGGTCTCTCTAGCCCAGCATTCTGTCTTCTGACAGTGGCCATTGCCAGATGCTTCAGAGGGAATAAACAGAACAGGCCAGTTAGAGTGATGGTCCTACAGTCCCTGCTTCTGGCATTTGGAAATTTTAGGCTACCCAGAGCATGGGGTTTTGTCCTTGACCATCTTGGCTAATGCCATTGATGGATCTGTCTTCCATGAACTTATCTAATTCATTTTTTAATCCAATTATACTTTTGGCCTCCACAGCATACTCTGGCAAAAAGTTCCAATAGTTGACTGTGGGTTGTGTGAAGAAGTACTTCCTTTTTGTTTGTTTTAAACCTGCTGACTTGTTTCATCAGGTGATCCCTGTTTTTTGTATTATTTGAAGGGGTAAATAATACTTTCTTGTTCACTTTCTCCACACCATTCATGATTTTATAGACCTCTATCATATCACCCCGTAGTCATCTCTTTTCTAAGAAAAATAGTTTATTAATCTCTCTTCATATGGAAGCTGTTCCATAACATTAATTATTTTGTTGCCCTTCTCTGTACTTTTTCCAGTTTTAATCTATGTTTTACTGAGTTGGGACAACCAGAACTGCACGCAGTACTCAAGGTGAGGATTCAGAGTAGCAGCCGTGTTAGTCTGTATTCGCAAAAAGAAAAGGAGTACCCGTGGCACCTTAGAGACTAACAAATTTATTAGAGCATAAGCTTTCGAAAGCTTATGCTCTAATAAATTTGTTAGTCTCTAAGGTGCCACGGGTACTCCTTTTCTTTTCAAGGTGAGGATGTATCCTGGATTTATATAGAGCCATTGATATTTTCTGGCTTATTATCTATCCCTTGCCTTATGGTTCCTAACATTTTGTTAGCTTTTTTGACTTCTGCTGCACATTGAGCAGATGTGGATAATTCTCTGAAAATAAGATCTTTCTTGAGTGATATCCTTCTGTAGTCTTCTATTTGGATGGAACCAAACCATTCAGAAAGTCACCAAGGCTGTTTGTTTCAATTGCAGACAGATCCACAATATTCACTCAGTGGCTTTCAAGATGGATCTCTGGTTGTATCATTTCATGCTATGACTCTGCCACTATTCAGCCCTCTTGTAGAGTGTTAACCCATTCTACAAGCTAGCAGTCTACTTCTGTGGCATTACTTAAGAATCTTCTAGTAGTTGAAATTTGCAAAGTGGCAACCTGGACTTCAATACATACATTTTCCAAGCACTATGCCTTTGTGCATGCCTCTAGATCAGACTGCAGTGGGCAATGCTGTTCTGTCTTCAGTATTAGATTCTGTTACAATTTCCCTCCTCCCTGTGGGGTTACTGGTTGGGAGTTACCTGAAGTGGAGCACCTACAGGGACACTACGTGAAGGAGAGGTTATCCTATGGGAGTTCCACTATCTTGCTTTCTGTTTTGTCTGTGGGATTTTGCAGTAGAGAAGGAACTGAGGGCTGTTTCCCTTCACAAACATGTGTATCTTTGCTCTGGGCACGCAGATGTGTGGAGCACATGGGGGCTGAACAGACTTTGCTACCAAAAATCTCTGATCAAAGGTGCAAGGCTTAAGATCTCAAGTGTTGGCACTTTCCTTCTGAAAATCAGGACACATTAAAAGAGCCCAAGTTGGGCGCACACAATTGCTTGTCATTTCAGCAAACCTTGGCATGTGCCGTAGTTGAGTCTTGCTAATAGAGGGCCTGTTGGTTTTTATACAAATCACTAGACTTAAATTTGGAGTTCGGTTAGATGTTCAGGCTTCCATAGCTGTAATCAAATTGGAGGGATTAGCTTTAAATGTGTTATGCACAGTGGAAACAAAACAGCTAAGTTTTTCTGAATGGATGAAGAAACCAATGAGATGTACACTTGTACACAATTCAAGTAAGCTATGTAGTTGAAATGGAGCACCCTTCCTCTGAACTGAGACTTGGAAAGACAGTACATGCATTTCCTGCCTTTTGCATATGCAAAAACTGAATTGATCCAACATCTGAGGGAAATTATATTAGGAGAAATCCGTGTATACCTATGAAGTTGAAAGCACTTCATGTAGAAGAGCAGTGTAGAAAATGGGAAGATTTGGGGAAGAAATATCTAAATATTGCACAATTTAAATTTCATCACTCCAAGAAAATACACTAGGCCTGGGATGACCAAGTTTAAGAAAAAATGTTAAGTGATGGGGTCAATATATTACGATGTGGAATTGTTCATTGGTTCAGACATCCTAGATTTATGCACTGATATTCTTCCAAAACAAAGCGCAAGGATTCAGCTGTCCCATATCCAAGTTGGAGATCAGATGAATTGGAGGCTCTCCTAAATAAACAATAAATTTTATATTGTACTGTATTGTTAAAAGTAGTAATTTTACATTCTGAAAATTAGATCAAATTATTCACAAGACTGCGGGCAACGTTTTTTGGTCATTTGTCCGTGGGCAGCTAAGATTCAGAGTTAGGTGTCTGACAAGAAAATATGGTGGTTGTATTTTTCATGTTGTCTTGTTCTGTCAGGTAAAGAAAAATGAACTACTTTTGCTGCTGTGATTGTCTAGAAGCAATTGTTTATTCTGCCTCTGTTTTAGACTAGTGTGTCCCAGCAATTGCTAGTTTCAGTCTTGTTCTTAGTCTGTGTGTTGCTTTTGGCCTTATGTTTTAGCATTGTCCTTGTTTTAATACAAATTAAAATGCCACTGCCACTATCAGTCTAAGACTGCGAGATTACGTCTCCCTTCTAAAATTTATTTCAAATTTACATAAAAGTTCTAATACCTAAATATTATGGATAATATCAATCTGATCATATGGACTAGAGCTAACATAATCCTTCACTAGTGCTGCTTGCTGTTGAGTGATCACTCTGTGTCCACAGATACGTTTTATCCCTTCTCTCTCTTTTTCTCAGTAAAGAATAAAGTAATGGGGACTACTGGAGAATATCAGCACTAGGGCCACTTGTGCCTCACGAAACAGACTCCTTATTAAGTTGTGAAGTGTGCTTTGCTTCATACACATAGATGCATAGGCTATTTTTAATTAAGCTCATTTTGGACAACCCATATTCTGTCATTGCCTTGCTGTGGGACAGTGAAAGCAATTTTTGCAGCAAGAACAATATATTATGAAAGGCAGGTTACTTGATAGCTAAAAGTTAAATGTTTGTGCACGCATTGTTTGTTAGTGACTTGGTGGTTTTAAATGTCATTTTAGAGACGCCATTACAACCTTTTCCTTCAAAAATGTATAAAATGAAATGGCAAATTGTCAGTTTTAATGCTGCTACAATGAGCAAATTCTTTGTCACTAGGCAGCTGTGTGGGATCAAAGCATTGAAATAATGTGAATGGTGGTTGCTATAGCCCGTTGAATCTGGCACCCACATGTTCAGTTTCAGCTTCATGTATGTAGATTTGTGGGGGGGGTGGTTTGTTTTTGGATTCTCCCATTCTCTGTAGTACAAACTAAATTCAGGACAACCATTTTTGATTTGAGTTTTTCTGCCTTCAGCCTCAATTCTAAATATTTTTGTTCTTGTGATGCTATTGGCTGTCTCTGATTCTAAGTCGTCTTTTTGTCAGTGAAAGGAGCATGAGGCTTTCCATGCTGAGCAAATCTAAAGTCTGTAGGATGGGAAAAGCATACGCTTAGCAGGCATTGTAATAAACCTAGCTTTCTGTTTATATTTTTAACACAATAGCCTCTATAAAGTCTTTTCACCTCATAGGTTAGAACATGAGATTAAGGCTTCTTCTGATCTGCAAGTTGTGAAGTATTTAAAAAAAAAATCTCTAAAACTAAAATATTTAGTGAGTACTAGCTGTGCTAAAGAAGGTTGCAATTTATCTCCTCATATTTTATTTTACAAAACAATCTGGTAATAGTAGAGTAACAAAAACATAAGAATGGCCAGGCTGGGTCAGACTAATTGTCCATCTAGCTCAGTATCCTGTCTTCTGGCACTGGCCAATGCCAGATGCTTCAAAAGGGAATGAACAGAATAAGCCAGTCATCAAAAATGGGTTTACTGTGGACTTATACAGAGGCATTATGATATTTTCTGGGTTATTATCCATCACTTGCCTTATGGTTCCTAACACTGTTAGGTTTTTTTAACCGTGGCTGCACGGTGAGTGGATATTTTCAGACAACTGTCCACAGTGACTCCAAGCCCTCTTTCTTGAATGGTAACAGCTAATTTAGAGCCCATCATTTTGTATGTATAGTTGATATTATGTTTGTTTACTACTTTGCATTTATCAACCTTGAATTTCATCTGCCTAAGTATCCAGTTTTGTGAGATCTGTTTGTAACTCTTCGCAATCAGATTTGGACTTAACTATCATGCGTAATATTGTATCATCTGCAAACTTTGCAATCTCCCTGTTTACCCCTTTTTCCAGATCATGCATTTCACATGAATAGCAGAGTAACACATGCTAATGGTCTTGAACACACTTGGAAGGGACCGTCCTTACCAGTAAACTTTTTGCACATTTTGATAATTATGCAATACATTGCGTCTTTCTGACATGACTCAAATGGATATTTAGCTTTCTGTGAAATCTGGACATTTCATTTTAAGTCTTAGTTTCTTCATATGTTGCACTTGCCTCTTGCCATGTGCTTTATGCCTTCTTGGTTTAAGACCTTTAATATTCTCCTCCTCTAATTAATGATGGTATTTTTATAAAAAACCCAAACAAAACAGTGGTGTTGAATGTTGTGCAAGCACTTTTTCAAACATTTTAAAAATCTGTGTGTAATCGCAACATAACCATATTCTAAGTAGAGATTTACTATTCTTCTCCTATCACCCCCAAAGTGTCATATGTAGGCAAGAAGAGGAAAGTACACCTCAGTCTCTTCTTCCTTCTCTTCCTCCCACTCCCAGCCAATATGACAAAAAGCAGCAGCCCTTTAGAAGTGCCTGTTCCAGGAAGCGAACATACTTTCTGGGTAGAGCTGGTCAGATTTTTTTATGAAACTTTTTTTTTTTTTTTTTGGTGGAAAATGCCATTTCAGTCAAAAACTGAAACTTTTCATAGGAAATGGTCAGTTTTGATGAATCCTTTGTTAAGAAGTTTCTCAGCGCTAGGATGGAATTTGTGTGTGTGTGGGGGGGAGAGATTATATATAAAGTCATTTCAGACTAGTCAATAAACTGGTGGTCAGGGCTGTCACCAGGCATGTGGGAGACTCAAGTTCACATCCCTGCTCTGCCTGACTTGGAGACCTGGGATTTGAAGCCAGGCTTCCTACATCCTAGCTGAGTTCCTTAGGCACTGGGACTCAATGAATATTGAATTATTTATACAAAGTAGAACAGCTCCTACAGGGGAGATAACAAAAAAAAAAACTAACAGCGATTGTATGGCTTGGTGATTAGGGTGCTCACGTGAGATGTGGGAGACCTGGCTTCAAGTCCTTTCTCTGGATCTCTCTCCTTGGTTTTTCCACACAAAGAAAAAGGTCTTGATTTCATCCCAAAGCAGAATGCGAACATTTTTAAAATCTGTTGTTTTTTTTTTTGTGGGGTGGGAAAATCATTTTCCACTCAGTTCCATCTCTGGGTGAGATTCAGTAGCAGCAGGCAGCCTGAGAGCTGTGATAAGAATGATGGATAAGGACCAGACCAGCAGGCTGTTTCAGGTAGGAGCTGCAGTAACAGCAGAATAAATCTTAAACAGAGCCTGTGGGAAAAGAACAGAGACTCTGCCTGACTCCCGCACCTTCCACTGCCTTTTTATGTCCTACCTACAACTCCTGTGGCACTTCCCCATCCATTGTGGGGGGTGAGTAAAGCTTGGGCTGCAATTGAAACTTTTGGATTAGTTTCTTTTTTCTCCACATACTTCAGTCCAGTAGAGTAACCTACCAATCTCTGACAGATTGTTGCAATGATTTACATTTTACCTGGTTTCTGAAGTATAGACTTGGTTTCAAATGAACAAAATAGTTTTTGATACTGATAATAGATGTTTGAGGGAAAAGTTGGGCAATAACAATCTCCTGCCTTTGTTACACCTGCTTTTCTTGTCTATTTCTTAGGCTTGGATAGGTCTTTGACTAGGTAATAAAACACCTTTAAATCCTTTCTCTTGATGGCCTGATTGCCCTTTGTTTCTTGAACAGATTAGTGGTTTAGTATGATTCTACTTAAATGTATACATGTGACCAGAATAGCATCCTGCCAACCTTTTGGTTTACTAGTGGCATTATGTTGCTTGATTTGTTGAATGAAAACTGTTTTAACCACTTCAGGAACTAATAGATAAGGGGTGCTTAATGGAGGCGGCCTTCTTTAAAATAAATTAATTAAAAATAAGAGAATAGAACTGAGATCAAGCTTTTTCAGGGGGAGTATTTTGAGTTCATCTTAAGACAAGAGTAGAAAATTTAGATTGCACCAAAAGTAGTTAAATTTAAGTTCTTAAAAACAAAAAATACTGCAACCCAGCCCCCAACCCATTATTGCTTTTTTTTAAGATATAAAAGGTCAAAAGATCATGCAAACTTCAAGGAGTCACATATTCCAGCTACACTTTTTAAAGAGACTGTAGAGATAATATCACAGCTAATTGCATTGGCAATCTAACAATTGTTTATAAGATGAAGGGTGAGGATACAAGCATAATGGGAAGCACTTAAGTACTAACTCTTTTTTCCTGCTGGGCCCATCTCTTCTATTCTTGCATGTGGGCAGTAAAGTGAAACATTTTACAAGACTTTTGCTTTTCAGAGCGTATCAGTGAACTGAGTTCTTGTAAACTTGATTGCCTGCATACAAGAGAGTAGGAGGAGAGCCTGTGGTTACTATTTATGTGTATGCTACCTGGTGTCAAAGTGCAAACTTCGGATCCACCAGCCTTGATGTCATTCTGGATGCATTTTTATTTAAATTGCAGTTCTAGTACAAAAAGTGATTACAAAAACGGTATTCTGAAGTTCCAGGTTTACTTTCTGACTTCCAATAGAAATTTGCTAAGTTTACAAGCAGAGATGATTTTTCTAGTTTCTAGTTGCCAGCTGAACTGTACCTCTTTCTGACTTCTATAATGACAGGTTTCAGAGTAGCAGCCATGTTAGTCTGTATTCTCAAAAAGAAAAGGAGTACTTGTGGCACCTTAGAGACTAACAAATTTATTTGAGCATAAGCTTTCGTGAGTTACAGCTCACTTCGTCGCTGTAGCTCACGAAAGCTTATGCTCAAATAAATTTGTTAGTCTCTAAGGTGCCACAAGTACTCCTTTTCTTTTTGATTTCTATAGTATTACAAGCCAAATTCTGTTCTCAGTTATCTGTCCAAATCTATTATATTTCAGGCTTCGAGTTGGATCTGCTTTAATGACTAACCAAAACTATAGCTAATAATTTAAAAAAAAAAGTTAGATTATAACATTGCAGATTCTGTTTGATAGTGAATTTCTCAAGGCAGAGACTGTGGGCATATCTATGCTGCCTCACAGTTTGGACTAAGGGGCCATGCATAGCAATGTGCATCAAAGTACTGCTCTATAACTCCCCTCTCTTGATATGAACCTAAAGGTCCTGAGTTTGCACTAATGTAGTCCTCTTCATTCTACTGTAGTGTGAACTGGGGGCCTTTAAGTTGTGCCTAAAACATCAACACGGGATTTACAGCACAGCACTTCGATGTGTGCAACTTTTCATACCTCCTTAGTCCAAAGTGTGGGACAGTATAGATGTGCATTTAATCCACTCTTGCTTGCGCAGTGTCCAGCACAGTGTGACCCCAATATTTATCAGAACCTCTGGGCACTGCTGAAGGCATTACATTAAAATAGCTAGATATCTCTGAAATTTGGGGAAACTGGAGGCAGTTCTGACCTGTTCATTTAGATGTTTTAACTGAAATTATCTTACCACAAGGTGTCACTTCTGAGCTGGATTTACAGAGTAGTTAGTAACAACATTGTAAAATAAGGAGGGAGAATAGGATTCTTTCATGATGCCTTGTGCATAGGCTTACACGTTCACAGTGGCGGAAACGTTTAATTATATTTGACTTTCTCCAATTGTAAAACTATTGAAATATCACAAGAATTCATAGGGTGTGTAATATCAAAATACAGAGAAACCTATAGGAGCGGCCATCTTTATTAAGCATCCTCCTGTCTTAAGAGTTTATCCCAAATGTGGAACTGGACTGTACTCAAGAACCCTACCTTTATTAAACTACTTATTGGTGGTCTATTGAGTGTTCAATGGAGAGAGATTCATTATAATTAATAAGAGAATTGGGAAAAGCTGCTATGATCTGTTTTTTTTGTAGCTAGGGAAAAAAGCAAGTGGTGGTTTCCTTTTGAATGGCAGTAATAAATGTATGTTGTATATTAAATGAGAGAAGCTGCACCTTGAATTCATGTAGTATTAGGTATTCATGGTTGTTTGTATGCCATATATTGGACAATACTTGTAAAAAAATATATAGCACTTTTCGAAGACGCGTTACTTTGGTATATGTTTGAATAATTTGGAAAAAGTAAGGACATCTTATTGGAGCATATCTACATTATATGTAGCAATTTCCAAAAATGCTGTTCATGATATTGTAAGAATTAACAAGTTAATACATTTTATCCAAAGTTAGCCCCAAATATTCTTATAGATTTATCTCTGATGTTAAATTGCAACATGCTGACACCTGACCAAAGTGAGACTCATTATAGATACTGTACTCTTACTGCATTTCAAGGATTGCTCCAGGTAAGCATGTACAGTATACTGTTTCACAATCCTCATTCTCCTTTGGTAGCCCTGTTCTTTATATTCATTTTAAATTGGGGGACAGAAAATATTAATATAGTTCTACTAGTAGCTCACAAGGGTGTCTTAAAATAAGGAAATTTGAGTGTCACGCTCAGGTTTCTATTAGTCCATCACATCCACAATATATAACTATAGTTCAGAGAGTGAATGCTCTCTGCTCCTGAGCTTGGATCTCTCAGATAGTGTGCTGTGTTGTTAGCCATTATGTTGGACTAAGTCTTCTTGCATTCAGTTTGTCCTTGTTGTGGTTGCAGTGGAGATCTAAATAATAAAAAATAATCCACAGTGACAATTAATAATCTGATCTATACAGTCTGTGGTTCTGTGTCACATACATGCACATTGTTCTAGTGTAATGTAAAGAGAGTAAGTAATAGAATCCAAAATAGTCTGTTTACAACATTCAAAAAGTCATAACTGAAAAATACCCTTTAGAGTCAGTTTTATGGTATTGCCCTAGAACAGATGGGTGGCTTTAGATAGGTAGGCTCCATGACATGTGAAGAGCTCTCTGGAGATCCACAGCAATTTGGCAATGGTTCATTTAACTATGACATCACTGGTAAAGATCTGGCCGAAATGGAGTATTTCCAAACCTACTAAGCTTAAGATTCCCTGGCCTTCAGTGTGACCTGTAGTTAATTTGTGTGTGAAAGACCTGCAAAATGAGAACAGGGTTGGCATTATGTGGAGTCTTGTGAAATGCTATTATATTGCCATTGCTCATAAATAAAGGTACAGTCCTGTAACAAGAAAGATCAGTATTTCAGTTATTTAAATATATAAACTGCTTAGATTATATATATAGTGTGTGTGTATATACTGCTTAGATTGTGCCTCTTTAACTAAGATATTGTATAGAATTTAAACAAAACAAGATTATAAAATATATGCAAAATTAAAATGAGAAAATCCAATTTTATTGTCCATATACACTTGAAATATATTGCTCCCAAGAAGAGATGTAACTTAGGCATTGTCTTTATTTTAAACAAACACTTATGACAGTGAGGATTTGCTGATCACAATGAACACCCTTCTGTCTTTGATGACACCTACCAATTCTTTGGTAATTGATTTATCCATGCCATAATGAGGAATTGATTTGATTCTTTGAAGAAAAACATCAGGTTTTAGATTGTGGCAAGAATTTGTCTATCATTTTAATCTCTCTTAAAAAAAAAAATTGAACCTATCCCAGAAGGTTAATAAAAACCTTGCATGACTTAGGAAATGTTAGCAATATTCTTTCATTACTGGGTGGGTGGGTGGGGTGGTGGTGGTGGTGGTGGGGATTTAAATCTAAAGTTTTACACAGCATAATGCTTTATAGTAGTATTGCTAAGAAGAGATCGAAAACTGTTTTGCATTCTATTGTATCAGTCACTTGAAGTGAAAATGAAGTCACACTTCATTTTAAGAAGTAATTTGAGCTCCCTACAAATTAAGAAAATCCTGAAATTCCAGATGCACTGTGAATGGAATCTGGCATATGGTTGTCTTGTTGGTGTGGTGCAAATCTTACAATGAAGGGCTAACTAAATAGCAGCTGTTAGATTAAAGCAAATGTTAAAAAGCCTGGGTACAGTTTTTACAACTATGAATATTTGTAAATGTCTTCTAGCTTTTTTTAGCTTTTGTTGTATTTGGCTTTCTTAACATAAACTGGAATACTCAATTATCAGGTATTGAACTGAGGACAACTCTAACAGTGACAACATTACAAGAAAATTAACAAGCAAGTTAACACAAAATAGCATTAAATACATGTTTTTTATTGTACAAGACTTTGTGAGTCTTTCAGATCCATTTCCCACCAATAACACCAGTTCATCTGATACTGGCAACCCCTGTGAAAGTGCTAAATTAGATAAGGTACAGTGGACACAAACATTCTTATTACTATATTGTATAGACCTGCCCTTTACTGGATTAAATGACCTGGTACCTAATGCCAGTGACTGGCTTGAGACCCATCTATTCTAGCATTCCCACTTACTAACACTGAAGCTCCCCTCCCGCTGCACTCATTCAGTTTTGGCAGCTTTCTTGTTGTGGAAGCTTTGTAAGAATAGAAAACCAATGAATTCTGAAGCGTGTGTACCAAGGAATGCTGCTACATGATTGATGGTGATGAGAATAAAAAGCTTCAGTGAAGCAACAAGATTGCAAGTGATAAACATAAACTGAATAGACAATCAGACCATCTTAAGCACCTTCCATGAGATCAATCTGGATGGTGCTTGATTTGCAAGGAGGCCACATCCATTTGGAATTTGCTATGATGATGGCTGGCATTGCCAACCTCGAGTATTCAAAAATCATGAGTCAAGTCTCCCAAAATCAGGAGTGGGTCAAAATAGGGTGACCAGAAAGCGAGTGTGAAAAATTGGGATGGGGATGGTGGGTAATAGGATCCCATGTTAAAAAAAAAAAAAAAATAAAAAAAAAAATGCCCCTGATATCGGGACTGGCCCTATAAAATCGGGACATCTGGTCACTCTAGTTCAAAACCACATGTAACTTTTCTAAAATAATAAATTTTGTGTTATTTTCCTATCTCTTCTGGTATTTGAGCCTTTAGGATGCACTTGGGTTATGTTTTCAAGCTTTTCTAATACTCAAGGTTGTGGAGAAAATTAATTTTTTTAAAATGAAATCTGAGATCTCACAAATTAGTTAAATCCAGGAGTCAGGTTTAAGGAACACCTCAAATATTATGTAATAAAATGCATAAGTTAGCAAAATTGTATTACTTTATGATAGTTTTACTTTGCTTTTTTGAGTTTCTGTTGAAAGGATTTTTCAGTTGTAGCAAGTATGTTTATTGAATCATACCGATACAGTATAATATTTGAAAATGGATATTTCAGGGGCATATGTGAGTTGGATGCTGTTACCTCTGCTCTCACTCAGCTCCTTTGGTGTATGTTTTGGCTACTGTTCTGGCTTTAACTATTGTGTTTAAGAGACCAGCGAGTAAATGAGTATAGAAATACCTAAGCGTAAGATATTTTTCCTACAAAAAGGCTAGAGACAAATCTGAGGATTAGTAAATGCTGACCAAGGTTCAGCCTACCCTATAATAAAGGGTCTGCAGTGCTCATGGCACTTTGCAAGCCTTTTTGATCTTGGAGAGCTTGTGGTATCTGGTAGCTTTGTAGCTTCTGCTGCTGCCTCTTACTCCTATGCAGTACCAGCATGAAACAAATCTACCAGTGAACTTTGGCTAAAGAAGACATGCTGCTGCAATGGGGCCCTACCTGGGAGCAACAGGTATGTGGTTGAGAAAGGTATCCCATAACTGCCTACTGCAGAGTTTCTTCCTCTGAAGCCTCTGGTACTGGCCACTGTTGGCGACAGCTGCTCTGATCCACTGGGGGTATTTCCTGTGTGAAGAGAAGAAAGGAGCGTTTGCTGTAGACGTGGTAAGAGGGAAACTGGGAGATGAGCAAAACAGGAGGATATTGGCTGGAAGAGAGGGAGCAGGCAATCCCTCATGAGTGGGTTCTTTTGAAAAATTAATCCCCATCTCCCAATTTATAGATTGAGTCCCTGAGAGGACTAAATCCAGTGTGATGTATATCCATTTTAAAATTTCACTTATGAAACTTTTGGAATTCTATGCAACTGTTTTTGCTTTATTCTTTGAAAACTGAGAGAATGCTTTCAATCAGGTAGGTGGTACTGTCTGAGGTTTTGGCTCTAAAAATTATTTTTGATGTTACAAGTCTATTGGGAAACTTGGAGCTTAATAGATACAGAGGAGGTACCTGTCTTTAAGAAAAGGGGGCAGGACAGTCAGGAGAGATTTTTGAAAAAGAAAAGAGAATATACAAACTTGAAAATTGCATCATTAATTTTGAAATGAGACCAGGTTTTTTGATGATGTATACTTTTTCCCAGAAAAAGTAAATGAATTTAAAGCAAGAAGGGCTGAAGCAAATAAGGTGAAGGAGGAACAAGGGCATTGGACATGTTGGATAATATGCAACTTGAATTATTGCTGCATTTAGAACTACATTGACTACCAGAATCTGGGACTGGATGACGGGATGGATTACTCAATAACTGTCCTGTTCTGTTCATTCCCTCTGAAACATCTGGCACAGGCCACTGTTGGAAAACAGGATATGGGGCTGGATGGACCATAGGGTTGACCCAGTAAGGCCATTCTTATGCTTTTATGTGCATTAAGTAACTGTCTTATTCATTCCTATCTATAACTCAGCATTGTGATAAATGAGCACTGTATTTTTCCCAATCTTTTTGTGGTAAAGGCAGACCCTTTTGTGATACACTGAATATATGGATTGGGTTTTTTTTCCTTTTACAGTATTTGCAGGATGTTTTTGGTTTCTTAATTGAATCTCTCACAATATATCTCTGTGCTTGGGAGTTTACCTTGTCTATTCTCTTGAATTTTTCAGGCTCTGAAACCCATCCCCAGTGGGAAGGTCTACACTGCTTTTTTTTTAGCCTTGCAACCTGTGCCCTGAGAGCCCAAGTCAGTTGATTCTGGCTCTGAGACTCGTGCTGTGGCTTTTTCTTTGCAGTGTAGACATACCCTTTAGCTCTAGCCAATTCTGCATTAATATTTCATATTCATGAACACTAAATTCACTCCCATTATATTCAAAAATGTTGTTGAAAGTAAAATAAATGTGATGGAAAATCTAAAACTAAGAGCTGTATATTGTCAATATTAACAACAATATATTTTACTAAGCTTTTGGTTGTTTTACTAATTCTGTCACTGTTTCCCAGACTTTCGACAACCAATTTTATCTTTAATAAGAAACCTTTTTTGCTCATTCTTGCTATAAATAAAAATACCATAATACTATTAATTTATTTTATCAGAGCTGATCATATGATATCTGATTTATTGGCCATATTAACTAGGAAACAAAATTCCCATTCTGTATTTTTATGCAGTACTGCTTACTTTAAGTGAGATATTTAAGTTATCTATATGCTGTATTAATTGCTTTATATTTTTAATTATTTGTTATTTTAAAAAAGCATACTAATCAAATTCTTCCACAATTCTTTACTTTTAAAGTGTAGCAAAAACACTTAGTGATTAATTTACAAGTTTGGAAGGTTTGTGTGCTTTTTTTCTTTATTCCCTATGTATTCTTCTCATATTTTTGGGTGTGATGTGTGGATGCACATACATTTGTTTTGCAGTATAGTTACTCTTCAGAAAATAACAGCCTTACTCTTACTACTAAATAGGTGTCACTGCTAAAGAGTTGGTTAATACCAAGTAAAAAAAATAATTAGAAGTTATGGAGTTTCTTGTAAACGGGCTTCTTGTTTTCATGGTACAGTAATGTGTGCTAGCCCCTCTGTAGTTAACGATCTGTTGTTTCCATTAATTCTTTTTTTTTTGGATTATTAGATGCCATATAGCGGAATTCTTTGCAAGGTAGACTACAGTTGTTCTTATCCTTCATATCTTTCCAATAAAAATAAGTTTTAAAATCTACTGCAATAGATTTACCTTTATTCATCACATCGTGCTCTGTGGTATCACAGCACTTGTAGAGGATTGTCTATACTGCATACTCTGCTAGTTAGTTCCTGAAGTACATAGATAGGAACTGCTGAATGAGGTTTGAGCACCAATTCTTAAATTCCTTTAATTATCTTTCCTTTCAGTTAAAGTAGTAGTATGAATGTGTTACTTGTCTAAGGCACTAAACAGAGTTACCTGGACATGCAGTATCTCGTTCTTCTCTCGTTTATTTTTTGTTCATATATTTAAAGATGGTCCAAATGAAAAATATGTTTGTAATTTGTTTCAAAAAAATTGCTCTCGGTCTAAAACTTTGCATATCACATTCAAGCCTAGGATAAATCTTTACAAGAGATTTATGAATGCTGGGAGAAAAGGAGATTTACTAACAGCTGAACTTGTGCAGCTGTAATTAAAACTTTTTAAACAAGATTTGAAACTGACTTTGTTTGCTTGACAAAGGATTTAATATCCATACTTTATCAATGTATGATACCTTATTTAGCTAACTCTAGCATTAAGATTATTTTTTCCACATAAAAGCTATGTCGGACTTAAAGCTGTATTTAGAACTCCATAAATAACAAAAATTGATGTTGACTTCATATTATATGCCTGAAAATCCCTTCATTATATGTTAATGAGAAACTGACTTCTCATTCAGTATTAACTATAATCTAAAATATCTAAATAAAATTCTGTTGCCTGATAGAGAGTAAAACATAGATTGTATATTGCCTTTTAATACAAATATTTTTTGATAAAAGCAGCCATTTTTGGGTAGTCCTCAAAATAATCAACAAATCAAACAAATCAAACAAACAAATCAAATTTTGCTCATTCAGATATGGGAGTTCTTGTTTAAATAGACTTTTGGTCTTTTAGAATTGAGTATGGTTCTCTTTTATACATAACATGCTGTTTTATTATGCATGTACGGTATTAATTTTTTTAAAGTATGCTTTCAGTTCAGGATGACGTTTAGCCTTTGACCTAGCCACTTTCTTACAATAAACAGTTTGTTGATGAAAGCAGCTGCCAAGAAGATTACTTCCAGACTGTTCTAATGTAGCTGAGGGAGAAAAGTAAGACAAAATACACCTTACAAGGTTGGATGGTGCTGTTATCTCTTCTGTGCCTTCATTTAATGACCATGTTGTATTTTCTGTTTAGAAAACTGTGTTCCAGACATTATAAAATCAGTGTATTTCTTCAACTTAAAAAATTAGCCCTTACAAGGACCTTGATTTCTAGTACTTATATTTCTTTGTCTAAACAATAACAAAGAACCTTTTCAGCTTAATATGCCATGAATTCATTAATTTTTGTGCTTCTTAATAATAAATTCTTCTTGTTTGGCCTTTTTTCAAATGTTAGGTATTTATCCTTAGTACACTGGAAAGGAAGAGGTAGGATAATAACCTCTTTCTTGTATACATTAAGGAGCTGCACTTAAAGGAATTGTGAGAAAGGGGAAAAGGGTACTGACCTGAACAAAGCCGGGGAGTGGGGGGAATAAAGGAAAGAGGCAGGACCAGATGCAGAGGTGGGGGTGTCATCCTAGCACAACATATACCCACGGGTGGGGAGTATTTATATCCCATATGCCTCGGTAAGAATTCTTTCTACCTTGGGTTGGCATCACCCACCTGCCCACTCATGGGATCAGAGTAGGACTGGGTTTTGATGATCAGCAGTGAGCATTGTCCTAGTTGCCTTGTTCCTGTGGAGCAGGGAAGGAATTTTTCCCACTCTGCCATATTGGTTGGGGGTTTTTGTTTTTTTGTTTTTGCCTTCTCTCCAGCTGGTTGGGGACCTGATAGAGATAGAGAAAGGAGTTAGGTCAGAAATTTTATATCTTAATAGGTAACAGATGTGGAAGGTGTCTTGTGAAGGAACTCATTACAGAAAGGGTATGGTTCATGGATAAACAGAAGTTGGAAGAAGGTTCGGGGGCAAATATCCCCAAAGGAAATTGGGGAAAGAGGGATTGGGGCTCCTAACATCAGGTACAGTGGGGGACCTTCCCCCACTCCTTAAACCTCATACAATAGGAGGAAGGATGGCAGCATTAAAATCAGTCCAGCAGTTATCTTTTAATGCTTGTTTTGATTAGAGAGAGAGCGAGAGGAGCCAGGAGACTTGAGATCTATTCAAAGCTTTGGAACAGCCTTACTGTCTCTCACTGGGCAAGTAAAAGGTGGCTGCTCTCACTTTACTTGCCAGTACTTCCTTCCACAGAGAAACAGATGGAAGATGACTTTCCCTCCTCCATTCCACAGAAATTTCTGTGGAGTGGGGAGGTCACAAGTGACCTAGCCTGTCCCCTCTTACTATTCCTTAGAATTAAGGGTGCTGGTTTCAGATCTTTTTTTACCTCCAGACTAACTGAAGAGGGCCTCTATTTCTTCTCCCTTCCTCAGCTTCCTCAGCTAATCCTCCTAATGTTGCTTGCTGCGTGCCACCTGCTGTCATCATGAAGTTGTTACTGTGTCTGACCCTTGTTCTTTTATAAAGTGAGGGTCAGGGATATAGCAATGCTTTTACCTTTTTAGCACAGTTTGCCCACTTGATAAATGGAAATGGTGGTTGTGAGGCTAAATTTATATTGTGTATGAAGTATTTTACAATACTTCAATGGAAGGTATTATAGACATGGATAGTTATTTACTTTACTAATGTGCAAAAGGGATGAGGATGATAGAATTGTGTATAGCTTCTACATCTCCTGTATATTAATAGCAAGATTTTTAGTGCCACTTTGGCTTTAAAATTAAAAAGAGTATTAAGGCTTGTCTATTCTGGCTCAGTATGAAACATGCTTTTAAAGAACCTGGTTTTAAGGTTGTTTTATGATACACTGTCGTCCTGTTTAGGCAAAAAAGTACCTTCTTTACAGGAAATTAAAACCTATGTGGCATCAGTGCATCAGGCATCTCCTTGGCCAAAGACAGCTGCCAAAACCTTGCCCTCGTGTGCAGGAGTGGACTCTTTCTGCTGCCGGCCGCCTGTGGTGCCTGTGTTCTGGGCTAGACTTGCCATCGCTTTTTCTTGGCTGGCACCAATCTCCCTTGCTGCTATATCGGACACTGGTTTGTTTCTGTTGGACTCAGGGGATGATATAGGAGCCCTCGGGTGGCTAATTTAACACCTTTAAATTTGTGTGGCTGTTAAGCAAAAGCACTGTGTAATGTAGTGGATAAAGTGTGTGTGTGCATGCATGCTTTTTATATTTTGAAGGTATTGATCTCAAATCTTGTAGCCTGAGTTTTTTATTAATTTCCCCCCCATCAAGGCTATCATAGATGAATTCTTACTCCTTTTCTAAAATAAAAATATAAAAAAGGTGATATCTTAACCAAATACTTCCCATGTGGAAATAGCCAAGGTAGGGGGAAAAAAACAGTTTAGCCATATGAAGGTGTGATGTCTATAAAAACAGCTACACTAGAAATGGGTCATTCATACCCTCCTGTAAGCTACTCCTACTTTTTCCCTGTGCAGTCTTCACTAGCAGTTAAAAATTGTAATAAATATACAGTCTTACACAATATATGGCATGCTCAATCAATACTTCTCAAATATAAAGGCACACACTTTATTCACTAGGCAACACTATTTTTGCTTAATATCCATGCAAACCTAAATGTGTTAAACTAGCCATTGGAGGGCTCCCATGTCATTTCTGCAAGCCAGTGGAAACCTATTGAATTACAAGAGGAAAAGTACATTTATATAGGGGCTGTAGAGTTTCAGCAGGGTTCTCTTAGTTCACCATTTTCCAGCTTTTTGAAAGCCGAGTCTCCCCTTTTCCCCTTTCAGGAGAAAGAAACCAGTCTCACACCCTTCATCCTCACCATGTCTTGTAAAAGATCTACATTTTAATTTACACATCATCCATGATGCCACTCTTCCCCCCCCCTCAGTAGTCCAGGTGTGTCCCACTTTTTGGGAATTGCTGCTTTTTAAAAAACATACTTTAGTAAGCAATGAAGTAGTTAAACACTGACATTTACTATCATCATTGGGAACCCGGAAGTGGTGGGTGAAAGTGCTACAAAAATTCAGCACAGCAAATTACATTTTTAAAAAGGGCTTTAAAAGGAAATTGATAAGTGTTGCATGAAATACAGTAACACAGCTGTTTTATTCTTTTGAGTTGCAGATGGTGTGGGTTTGGGGGGGATAGTGACACAGGTGCCCTTGGCCCCAGCCCAGTAGTCTTAACCTCAGGGTAATAGATGTTGAATAGGGTTTTTTCAAGACCAGATTGTGCCAACTTCCCAGCATTTTTTTTAAACCAGTGGGTACAAAATGGATGGGGGGGAGGGTTTATTAGTTCCATTTTGCATGTTTGTTTAGATTTACTTCACCTGTTTGTTCTTAACTGACTTCTGTTAAATTGTAAGACACTTTACAAAAAATGGGGTGTGAAAGTAGCCTTATTGAGTTGTACCCATTACAGTTGAAGCTCTTTTGATGTGAACTGAAAAAACTGATTTTGGGTGTAGGAATGCCTTTAAGTAGGGATTAAGGTTGAATTTAGAGGGTCACATACAAGGTAGACCTCTGTATTAGAGCACTAAAGAGGAGATGTGTATCTGGAGAGTACAGTTGACACTTTTTACATGGTGAATTATAAATTTTTTTTCATGTTGTAATATTTTCCCTTCAGGGATGAGACTGTTTCAGTGAGGTTTAGTTTAAAAACTAAAACATTTAAGGAAATGGATAATCTGTTTTTTCTCACTAAGTTCCATAAGAATAGAAATATTTGCCTGGGTTATTTTATATCCTCATTTCTCAAATGTGGCCACATGTGGCTGCCAGGGGCTTTTCTTGTGGCCACAGCTTCCTGGGCAGTGACTGGGGGTGGGGAAGGGAGAAAGCAATGGCTCCTCCTTCAGGGTCACCAGCAGGCGTTGGGCCCTGCCCCCCTCTGGAGCCTCTGGAGTCCTAGAAGGAGGCAGCTAGTGAGTTCCCCATCTTCCTGGGTGTGGTGAGCTATGGCTTCGGGCTTCAGCCCTGGAGTGGCAGGCAGCAGGCTCCAGTCATGGCGTTTCACAGATTCATAGATTCATAGATACTAAGGTCAGAAGGGACCATTCTGATCATCTAGTCCGACCTCCTGCACAGCGCAGGCCACAGAATGTCACCCACCCACTCCTATGAAAAACCTCACCCATGTCTGAGCTATTGAAGTCCTTAAATCATGGTTTAAAGGCTTCAAGGAGCAGAGAAGCCTCCCTCAAGTCAACCATGCCCCATGCTAAAGAGGAAGGCGAAAAACCTCCAGGGCCTCTCCAATCTGCCCTGGAGGAAAATTCCTTCCCGACCCCAAATATGGCAATCAGCTAAACCCTGAGCATATGGGCAAGATTCACCAGCCAGATACTACAGAAAATTCTTTCCTGGGTAACTCAGATCCCATCCATCTAATATCCCATCTCAGGGGATTAGTCCTATTTACCCTGAATATTTAAAGATCAATTACTTACCAAAATCCCATTATCCCATCATACCATCTCCTCCATAAACTTATCAAGTAGAATCTTAAAACCAGATCGATCTTTTGCCCCCACTGCTTCCCTTGGAAGGCTATTCCAAAACTTCACTCCTCTGATGGTTAAAAACCTTCATCTGATTTCAAGTCTAAACTTCCTGGTGGCCAGTTTATACCCATTTGTTCTTGTGTCCCCATTGGTGCTGAGCTGAAATAATTCCTCTCCCTCTCCTGTATTTATCCCTCTGATATATTTATAGAGAGCAATCAATCTCCCCTCAACCTTCTTTTAGTTAGGCTAAACAAGCCAAGCTCCTTAAGTCTCCTTTCATAAGACAAGTTTTCCATTCCTTGGATCATCCTAGTAGCCCTTCTCTGTACCTGCTCCAGTTTGAATTCATCCTTTTTAAACATGGGAGACCAGAACTGCACACAGTATTCTAGGTGAGGTCTCACCAGTGCCTTGTATAATGGTACTAAAACCTCCTTATCCCTACTGGAAATGCCTCTCCTGATGCATTCCAAAACCGCATTAGCTTTTTTCACAGCCATATCACATTGGCAGCTCATAGTCATCTTATGATCAACCAATACTCCAAGATCCTTCTCCTCTTCCGTTACTTCTAATTGATGCGTCCCCAACTTATAACTAAAATTCTTGTTATTAATCCCTGAATGCATAACCTTACACTTCTCACTATTAAATTTCATCCTATTACTATTACTCCAGTTTACAAGGTCATCCAGATCCTCCTGTATAATATCCCGAACCTTCTCTGAATTGGCAATACCTCCCAGCTTTGTATCATCTGCAAACTTTATTAGCACACTCCCACTTTTTGTGCCAAGGTCAGTAATAAAAAGATTGGTCCCAAAACCGATCCCTGAGGAACTCCACTGGTAACCTCCCTCCAACCTGACAGTTCGCCTTTCAGTAGGACCCGTTGCAGTCTCCCCTTTAACCAATTCCTTATCCACCTTTTGATGTTCATATTGATCCCCATCTTCTCCAATTTAACTAATAATTCCCCATGTGGCACGGTATCAAATGCCTTACTGAAATCTAGGTAAATTAGATCCACTGTATTTCCTGTATCTAAAAAATCTGTTACTTTTTCAAAAAAGGAGATTAGGTTGGTTTGGCACGATCTACCTTTTGTAAAACCATGTTGTATTTTGTCCCATTTACCATTGACTTCAATGTCCTTAACTAATTTCTCCTTCAAAATTTTTTCCGGGACCTTGCATACTACAGATGTCAAACTAACTGGCCTGTAGTTACCCGGATCACTTTTTTTTCCCTTTCTTAAAAATAGGAACTATATTAGCAATTCTCCAATCATTTGGTACTACTCCTGAGTTTACAGATTCATTAAAAATTCTTGCTAATGGGCTTGCAATTTCAGGTGCCAATTCCTTTAATATTCTTGGATGAAGATGATCTGGGCCCCCCGATTTAGTCCCATTAAGCTGTTTGAGTTTCGCTTCTACCTCAGATATGGTAATATCTACCTCTATATCCTCATTCCCATTTGTCATGCTACCATTATCCCCAAGATCCTCTTTAGCCTTATTAAAGACTGAGGCAAAGTATTTGTTTAGATATTGGGCCATGCCTAGATTATCTTTAACCTCCACTCCATCCTCAGTGTTAAGCGGCCCCACTTCTTCCTTCATAGTTTTCTTCTTATTTATATGGCTATAGAACCTTTTACTATTGGTTTTAATTCCCTTTGCAAGGTCCAACTCTACTCGACTTTTAGCCTGTCTCACTTTATCCCTACATGTTCTCACCTCAATTAGGTAGCTTTCCTTGCTGATCCCTCCCATCTTCCACTCCCTGTATGCTTTCTGCTTTTTCTTAATCACCTCTCAGAGATGCTTGCTCATCCAGCTTGGTCTACAACTCCTTCCTATGAATTGTTTCCCCTTTCTTGGGATACAGGTTTCCGATAGCTTCTGCAGCTTTGATTTAAAGTAATCCTAGGCCTCCTCTATCTTTAGATCCATAAGTTCTTCAGTCCAATCCACTTCTCTAATTAATTTCCTTAATTTTTGAAAGTCAGCCCTTTTGAAATCAAAAACCCTAGTTGCAGATTTATTTTTGTTAATCCTTCCATTTAGTTTGAACTGAATTAGCTCATGATCACTTGAGCCAAGATTGTCCCCTACAACCATTTCTTCTATGAGGTCCTCGCTACTCACCAAAATTAAATCTAAAATGGCATCCCCTCTAGTCGGTTCAGCAACTACTTGATGAAGGAATCCATCAGCTATCGCATCTAGGAAAATCTGAGCCCTATTATTATTACTAGCACTGGTCCTCCAGTCTATATCTGGGAAGTTAGTCTCCCATGATCACGCAGTTTCCATTAGTATTTACTTTATTAAAGACATTAAAAAGCTCTGGCCCTGGATTCTGGCTGCAGATGCTCACCTTTGGCTTATCACCCCCCCAGGTCGTCCCTGGCCCCCGCTGTCTGCCTCTTCTCCTCCCCATCCAGGATTTAATTTGTGTGGTGTTTAAATGTTGCTTGTAACTATTAGGATTGGGAGCACTGGCTGTTGGGAGTCTGAAAGGATAGGAAACGGGAAGGAGGGGGAGAAGTTGAGAGGCTGGGAGAAAGCTACAGAGCATGCAGCAGCAGCTTGGTAAAGAGGTTTCCACTTTGAAAATAAAGTCCTGTTGAAGCTTGTTAGTACCTTGCCTGGTTGATACAACAATTTGTCTCCTGGCTTGCCAGGGCTCAGTAAGTCTGCTGTTAAAAGTGATATTAACACACATACAAATATTACTTTTTGCTACAGCAGACTTACTAGCTAGCAAGTTTTATTTTTAAAAAAGCAAAAGAAACAACAACAAAAAAAGACAAGAATGAGCAAAGCACTTGATTTGTGTTTCTATTCTGTTTAGGTCCAGTGAAGAATAGGGACAACTGTACATTATTTTTTATCATTGAGTCTGCAAAAAAACCTCCATAAATAAATTGCAATAATTTGGATGTGTATAAGTGCATATTTATCTGTTTTTCCTAAAGTTAATTAAGTATTGTAGGAAAAATTGTGAGAGCAGTCACCAGCAAGAGTTGGTGGCCACACTCTGAGGTCACAATAAGATTTGTTGTGAGAACTCTCCGGGTGGATAAAAATCAATTATTTAAAAAAAAAAATTGGATTTCTTTGGATAGGTCTTTTCTCAAAAAGCATTTTATCTAAAATGCATTATAGCTCAAAGATATCTCATCATGCAATAGGGATTATACATTCTAATGTGTTTCAGTCACAACTTGTATGTCACATAGCCACAATATATCACCTGTAACAAAAAGAAAAAAAAAATTTCCATCATCCAGAAACAACCCATAGATAAGTTTGTTATAAAAACCAGATTACAAAAAAGAGGTTTCAGAGTAGCAGCCGTTGATGAAAAAATTGCCCAGTTTGTTTATGCAACAAACTCTCCTTTCCGTATGATTGAGAACCCATAATTCATTAACATGGTTCAGTCATAAGACCAGGAAACAGCCCACCCAACAGAGCAGATGTCACAGGAAAATTGCTGGATTAAAGTATATGAAAGAGAAATTGAGCAGCGTGCAAAAGGTCTAGAGCAGGGGTTCCCAACTTGGTTCACGGCTTGTTCAAGGTAAGCCCCTGGCGGGCCGCGAGACACTTGGTTTACCTGAGTGTCCGCAGGTACGCCCACTCCCAGCGGCTATGATTCGCCATTCCCAGCCAATGGGAGCTGCAGAAAGCTGAGTCTTGATGGGTGGAGCAATGTCCACAATGATCCTGTTGTATGTGCTTGTGTGGCAACAGAAGGAAGAAATGTCTTCCTTACAGAAACTATGCTGCAAATGTATCTAAGATGAGAAGAAATCATTTAGAAGAGAGTCCCAAGCTGCTAATATATGGTTGCAGTGCTCATTTGATGCACCTCCTAGCCAAAAACTTCAGTGTTCCAGAAATAAATGTTAATGTTGTTGAAATTGCAAAATACTTCCGTAACAACCACTTTGCAGCAGCTGCCATGAAAAAAGTGGGAGGAACCAAGCTAACTCTCCCACAAGACGTGCGATGGAACGCAGTAGTGAACTGTTTTGAGCACTGTAGCAAGAACTGGCCTAATCCGATGACAGTTTGTGGAAAAAATAGATGGCACTGTCACCGCCCAAGTTCTCAACATTGGGCTTAAGAGAAATGTTAAACACATGCTGAATACCCTGAAACCTATTTCTGTAGCCTTGAACAAAATGTAGGGAAATGGCGGTTTTATTGCTGATGCTGTTGAAATTTGGAAGGAACTGAGTGAGATCTTAAAAAGAGAAATATGCAAAGACAGAGTTAAATTACAAGCATTAAAAAAAATGAATGGGACAAGCACTATCTCCAGCTCATTTTCTTCCAAATATTCTTGATACTCGATACCAGGGTCACACCTTAACTGCTGAAGAAAAGGAGTTGGCTATGACATGGGCATCCAGCATTCATCCCTCCATAATGCCAACAATAATAAACTTCAGAGCTAAGGGTGAACCATTCAAGAAATATATGTTTGATGATGATGACTTAAAGAAAGTCACACCAGTGAACTGGTGGAAGTCACTAAAGCACCTGGATTCAGAGACTGTTGAAGTGATACTTTTACTTTTTATGGCAGTAGCTTCTTCTTCCAGTGTAGAAAGAATATTTTCTTCCTTTGGGCTAATTCATTCCAAATTGAGAAATCATTTGGGACCTGAAAAAGCAGGAAAGCTTATTTTCTTCTCCAGATTATGAACAAACAGGAAAATAAAGGTGAAGACGACTGAGAGAGCTGCAGAAGCCAATATTTTAAGTTTCTCATGTTGACCTGGCTGACATAGTCTATTTTAATTTTTGTTTGTTTTTTTTTAAATATTTCATTTAACTATTTTAGTTAAAAACAATTTTAACAAAATCAAACCTGATTTAAAAAAATCATGAATGTTTAACTAAATTAAAAAATTCATATGCTTGTTTTGTTAAAATGTTTGCTGTTGAAGAAAAAAATACAGAATACATAACGTTGTTGTTTTAGTCAAATAAAATAATCTAAATGTCTTTCTGGTGGTGGTGTCCTCCTAACACAGCCTGGCAAGAAAATGCTCCAAATATTAATGATAGTTCACCTCCCAATGACTTCATAAATAACGGCTTCAATTACCTTTTGGCAAATGAAATAACCAACCAAACAATCATTCATTTTCTGATATAGCTGTAAAACTAATCTGAAAAGTTTTCAAAATCACTGTTTAAAAATGTATAGTGTGTACCTTCTAAAAATGAAACCTAAATCTATCTCTGAGTTGTGAAGAATATGTATTAAGGTTATAACAACCAACAAGAATGCGTTTTTATGTAGAAACCCGCGATTAAATAGTCTTCCTGAATAATAATTTAAATCATAATTTAAATCAATTTGATTTAAAACAAATCCACCCTGGAACCTCTGTTTTATATAATGTATAAACTGTGTTTACAAAGCTGATAAATTATCCACAAACGCATCACATTTCATCTTATTGATTTTCTGACTCATGCGTAACTAGTTGCCTGGCAACTGTATTGTTTTGACTGTAGCACAGGTAATTTAGTTATTTACAATGAGGCAAGTATGCGTATGTGATATAAAAGAGACCAGTTTCAGAAATCTGTTCAGTCTAAGGTCAATACCCATGTTTTCTGGGAAATGAGCATTTCAGCATGAGAGAGACCATGTTGAAACATACAGTGAAGCAAATATCAAATTAGAAGCAGATATGCTCTCTGAAAAAGAAACAGAAATCATTAGTTGTGAAATCAAGACATTGACTTGCCACTTAGGTCCTTTGGAAAGGCTTAGGGCATACCATAGCTATATGGTATAGGTAGTTCATGAAGTGGATACCTGGCTTCGCTTACTATGAAGCAGCAGCTAACATTTATTATATGCATATTATTGAGGCATCTGGTAGTTCAAAAGTTACGAATTTATGCCATATTTGAAAGGTTTGTGTTCTAACAGACAACTTCCTGTTTTTTCTCCAAATAAAGGTGGCCAGTTGATGTGAAATTTCTATTCATTTTTTTGACCTTTGAATCTTCTGTGTAGTGTTTTGTTTGGTTTCTCTTCATACATTTTTATTAGGCAGCCGTATGTATGTGTTTCTGGCTGAAATTTTGCCTTGACAGTCCTACGTTCCTTTCACAATGGATATTGTTTTTAAAAATTGTCTCTAGCGTCACACAACTTGGTAGAAGGAGTGGCTCCCAACTATATGTGGTTGCAACAGGTACTTTAAAAAAAATCTTAGTTTTAGGAGCTTTTAAAGCCATTATAACTTGAAGTTTGTATGTGCTGTGTGCACAAGTCTCATTGGTTCATGGGGCCCACATAAAACTTTCATATAAAGTGCATATAAAACTTTGTTGCTCAGAAGCTATAATTTTCTATCATTTTATCCTATAACAGAAAAGGGTTCACATGCAGCTGCATTTCTATCCTTCTCGTGTCTCTCCCTTTCCTCCTTGTTCAGTCCCAACACCCTATAGGCATTGAAAAGAAACCTAGGAAATTAATACACAGAAAACTCCATTATGAAGAAATTAGAGTTGCTGCACATACAGCAGACCTGACACACACAATCTAATCTGACTAATCTAATCGCCTTTTATGATGAGATTACTGGTTATGTGGATGAAGGGAAAGCAGTGGATGTATTGTTTCTTGACTTTAGCAAAGCTTTTGACACGGTCTCCCACAGCATTCTTGTCAGCAAGTTAAGGAAGTATGGGCCGGATGAATGCACTATAAGGTGGGTAGAAAGCTGGCTAGATTGTCGGGCTCAACGGGTAGTGATCAATGGCTCCATGTCTAGTTGGCAGCCGGTGTCAAGTGGAGTGCCCCAGGGGTCGGTCCTGGGGCCCGTTTTGTTCAATATCTTCATAAATGATCTGGAGGATGGTGTGGATTGCACTCTCAGCAAATTTGCGGATGATACTAAACTGGGAGGAGTGGTAGATACGCTGGAGGGGAGGGATAGGATACAGAAGGACCTAGACAAATTGGAGGATTGGGCCAAAAGAAATCTAATGAGGTTCAATAAGGATAAGTGCAGGGTCCTGCACTTAGGATGGAAGAATCCAATGCACCGCTACAGACTAGGGACCGAATGGCTCGGCAGCAGTTCTGCGGAAAAGGACCTAGGGGTGACAGTGGACGAGAAGCTGGATATGAGTCAGCAGTGTGCCCTTGTTGCCAAGAAGGCCAATGGCATTTTGGGATGTATAAGTAGGGGCATAGCGAGCAGATCGAGGGACGTGATCGTTCCCCTCTATTCGACACTGGTGAGGCCTCATCTGGAGTACTGTGTCCAGTTTTGGGCCCCACACTACAAGAAGGATGTGGATAAATTGGAAAGAGTACAGCGAAGGGCAACAAAAATGATTAGGGGTCTAGAGCACATGACTTATGAGGAGAGGCTGAGGGAGCTGGGATTGTTTAGTCTGCAGAAGAGAAGAATGAGGGGGGATTTGATAGCTGCTTTCAACTACCTGAAAGGGGCTTTCAAAGAGGATGGCTCTAGACTGTTCTCAATGGTAGCAGATGACAGAACGAGGAGTAATGGTCTCAAGTTGCAATGGGGGAGGTTTAGATTGGATATTAGGAAAAACTTTTTCACTAAGAGGGTGGTGAAACACTGGAATGCGTTACCTAGGGAGGTGGTAGAATCTCCTTCCTTAGAGGTTTTTAAGGTCAGGCTTGACAAAGCCCTGGCTAGGATGATTTAACTGGGACTTGGTCCTGCTTTGAGCAGGGGGTTGGACTAGATGACCTTCTGGGGTCCCTTCCAACCCTGATATTCTATGATTCTATGAATCTCAAAAGTGTGGAAATGAAATTTTATTCTTCCTCCCGCACACTCACAATTACCACTGCTATCTTAACTCTGCTCCTTTTCCCCCCAGGGATGTCAGCCTTCCATCTCCCCCTTTAACTACCTGTCTGTACACATTTGTAATGGTAAGGTGTGTGCTTATGAGTGAAGAAGTTGAGAGTACTCTTAGGTGGCACAACTGTCCATTTCTAAGCTTTCGTGATTTGTGTCAGCTATGTTACCCTAACTACTTCCCCAAAAGTTTTTTTATGTAGTAAAATATATATATACTGTTACCAAATATTCAATTATTTATGAGTCTCTTTATCACTGTGTTATCATTTTAGGTTGTTTCATCAATCTGTGTTACTACATCCTAAAACTGATATTTTAAAAGGTAACATTTTGAAAGGATATTCATTAGTTGTGCAGAAAAATCAGGTGTTTGAAATTTTTTTTAATGGTTTATCATTACCTTCATACTTCTGATTACTATTTTGTACAGTATTAACCTATAAAACAACACACATTTTTAATTGTATTAGTATTTATGATGGGGGTTAATTCTTGTAGTTGGCTGGCTCAGAGAGTCTGAACTGTGAAGAACTGGTTAGGATTCTTGTCATAAGTTTATACAGTTGAATTGTTGAACTTCCCATCGTTTCCCTCCTATCAAATTTATTTTAAGCAAGAAGAGGGAAAGGAGACTTGACTTGAGAACGAAAATATCAAATTTGATTTTTTTTTTTTTTGGTGTAGGAGCAGAATTTAATATTGCCTTAAATTTAAATTCTTTCTGCCTAATCTGCTACCTTGTTGGGAGATATTCTACCAACTTTCGGATGAATTGGTATCTGTGTAAAATATCATCTACCTATATGTTTAATAGAGCATTTAACAAGGTGTTGGCCAAGTGTCTGCTTCCAAATTAGGAGGTAAATAGAGTTTTGGTATGATGGCACGTGCAAGTAGCTGTAGCTGTTTGTGTCCAAATGTGTTAATTGGAATATATATATATGCAACGGCTATTTATTGAATATGTGCTCATTTAACATGTAGATCTGCAAGTACATGTTTTGGAGTCCTTTCCATAATGAACTGCAGTTCAATGCAAGTGTTGCAAGGAATTTTAAGTAGTATCTTACCTTGTCCCACAATTTCATGCTTTACGCAGCACATCTGATCTGGTCCCAGAGGAATGTAAGTTCAGATATTTCAACAATAGAACCAATACCTTTCATTTAAATGGCCACCAGTGGCTGCTACAGAATGGTATACATCTCTGGAGATATGTTTGCCTTTTGACTACAGTCAGTAGGCCGAAAAAGTTGCTAAAGCTTATTGCTTCTCTTTACAAAACTCCCAAAAGATTGTGTTTTATATTTGAAAACAAATGTTTCAATCATATTTTGCTTTATATATGTGACAAAATAAGCAACAGTACATTACTAATAAGTTCTATAATTTAAGAAGTTTGTATGCGTGATAAGATAAATTAGAGCAGTTGTGGCTTTAGAATTACTGCATGTAGTTTTAAACAGTGAGCCTGGTTTTAAAAAATAACTTGGAAATTATAAAAAAAAAAATACCTTGAATATACTCTCTCTTCAAATAGCTAGAAAGTGTATTACAGTGTGGTGCTCCCTAGGGGTAACCAGGGTTGTGAGGCACTTCACCACCACCTACTCTTAGCATGAAGTAGTCTTGTCTGTGCTTGATGTGGATCAACTCCCTGAAACCACTAGTCTCTGGCAGGACGAGTGCTACTTTCCAGGCCTCGCTCCACCTGTAATGCTAGTGATAGACATAAACCAATCCTCTGAGCCTTCCAACAGTGTCCAGCCCTTTATCCACTGAACACTCACAGCATTATCAGGCTTGCTATTCCCAAAGGAACAGTACACACCAGCTTGTAAGACTCAGTGCAGGATCTGCACTTTGCTTAACACTGCAGCATTTAGATATATTTACAGTGAAAACAAGAGTAGAGATTCAAGTGATAGTGGGTAAGAGTACTCAAAATAAATGGTTACATACATATATAACAAAATCATAAGATGCTTTCTACAGACTCGACTTAACTAACAGGTTAACCTTCTTTCTAAAGACAGATTTCAGAGTAGCAGCCATGTAGTCTGTATTCGCAAAAAGAAAAGGAGAACTTGTGGCCCCTTAGAGACTAACAAATTTATTTGAGCATAAGCTTTTGTGAACCACAGCTCACTTCATTGGATGAAGCGAGCTACAGCTCACGAAAGCTTATGCTCAAATAAATTTGTTAGTTTCTAAGGTGCCACAAGTACTCCTTTCCTTCTGTCTAAAGAAACTTATCTCAGCCAAAGTCCTCTGGCCTGGTTGAGACCCCATTTTATGCAGTAAACTACCTGTCCATTTACTTTTTCGGTGAAACGTGATAGGATGTTGTCATTGTCTTCCAAATATAGTAGAGCAAACCTTTTGAAGTGCATCTCAAGATAGGATTCCTCCTACGCTCACACTGGTTTCTTTTCTTCCTGTTAGCTTCTTTGTTTGAAGTACACAAAATATTTCATGTATATTTGGTTTAGACTGGCGAGTGGTGACCCATTGTGAACTATAAAATACTTAATTTACATTTAAACAGCCAGATAGATAAACATTTCTGCCTGACAGAACCTGTTTTTCACCTTTGCTGGTGACCCAGTCCCTAAACAGACTTTACAAACATATTTTCAGTATATTTGCATAACTCCTTACATAGTAACTGTACATACATTTCGTGATATTGATGATCAGAGTGACACAGGCTTTTATTAAAGACCTCGCATGATACTCTTTGAGTTTGAATATAAATGCTAGACTCAAGAGATTTCTGTAACCCCTATGCACCTCCTTGTCTTGGCATTAGGAAGTTCTTGAGGGTCACATACATATTCTGTGGAGTATATGGAGTAATACACTGTTGCAGCTGTGTATATTCAAGGATTCTTTTTTGTAAAGATTGAGATGTTATGAAAAGTGTGCAGGGATTTATGGCAACTAATATCAGTCACTTTGAGTAGCTAGCTAGAAATGTAATCGTACTGTAAGTATGTTAAGAATTTAAGGCCTAACCCTTATACACCCTTGCTCAGTGCGAGTTGGAAATATTTTTTCTGAGTTGTGATTTTGATACTTATATTAAGGTGAATATTTTCTTTGGGTGTTGTAATAAATGGAAGGGATGGGGGGTAGTTCCCTTTTATGGACATCCAGCCAGCCAGTTAGCTATAAAATCCGTCTTTCTGTTCTCCTACTTTCTTTACCTGTAGAGGGTTAAAAAGTCTCCCTGCTCTGCATAGATAAAAGGAAGGGAGTGCGCACCAGACCAAAAGCCAATGGGAAGGCTAGAACTTTTTAAAATTGAGAAAAAACTTCCCCTTTGTCTGTCTGTCTCTGTTCTCGGGGAGAAGCGGACAGGAAGCAACTATGCTGTAAGAAGCTTGGGGCCAGGTATGAAAAATAATCAGTATCGTACCTAGAAACTACTCATTTGAAATCTCAGCTATGTAAGTAGATGTAAGGAAATGTCTAGGAAGACACGATTAGGTTTCTCTCTCTTTATTGCTTTATGGCTTGTGGATTCCTCTGTGCTAACCCCAGGTGCTTTTGTTTTGCTGGTAACCTTTAAGCTGGACCTCAAGAAAACTATTTTTGATGCTTAATCCTTACAAGTGGTTTTTTAAATCTAGCAATAGCCTGAGTTTCCAGATGTATTTTTTTCTTTTTGTTTTTAATAAAATTTACCTTTTTTAAGAACAGGGTTGGATTTTTGTGTCCTAAGAGGTTTGTGCACATGTTGTTTAATTAGCTGGTGGCAACAGCTGATTTCCTTTGTTTTTCTTTCTCAGGTCTTCCATGGAGGGGCGGGGGTGAAAGGCTTGAGGGTATCCCACAGGAAGGAATTCCCAAGTGTGTTTTCCTGGGTTCTCAAAGGGGTTTTGCATTTGGGTGGTAGCAGCATCTTCCCATCCAAGGTCATACAAAAGCTGTAACCTTGGGAGTTTAATACAAGCCTGGAGTGGCCAGTATTAATTTTTAGCATCCTTGCAAGCCCCCACCTTCTGCACTCAAAGTGCCGGAGTAGGGAATCAGCCTTGACAGGTGTGTCTAGAATGCGATCTAAAATTTAATTTTGAATTTAAATTTCTGTAAGAAATTAAAGCTAAGTATTAGTAACAGATAATAGGTTACTACATGTAACACATGGTAATGGCATATAAAAACTTTATCAGCAGGAGTTTGGGAGTACTATATTTTTAAGTGAAGTCATAAGTGCATCACAAAGATCAGCCCGAAGAAGCACTGCTAAAAACTTTTATGCTACTTCATCATTTGTGTATGTGCAAAAGCTAAGCATTTGAGAGAGTTTGAAAAACATTATTGGAATTATTTTTGTATTCTTCCATCTGTAAAGTCAGGTGCCTTCGTTGTCTTGAAGCTCAGTGGGCAGAGTTTAGAGGAGCTACAAAAATCTAAAAATGACAAAGTAGCATTTCTAGACCTAAACATGTCACTATTTAAAGCCTGTTGTCTCAGGCCCTTTTGTGACTAGAAGCTAGTTCTGGGTCCCATTGCGGAAACAAATTTTCCTTACTGCATAGAATAAACTCAAATTTTTCTTGCAGTACAGGATTTCAAGATAATGGACTTCAAAATCATGACTTTAATGTATAGAAAAAGCTGTAGCTTGCACAGGAAAGAATGGTCCATCCTGAGATTTGAGCAGGTGTAAATTTTGGGGAAGAAATTCCATAGCTGGAGGGTGGAAACAGACCCACTATTTTTATTGATTTATTTATTTATTTATTTTTAAATAGCCGGTGGTATTTGGAATGTTAGATTAATTCCTTGGGAGAAGAATTAGTGGGAAGTAAACATGCGTCATAGCCAGACATGTATTAATTGTCCTGCAGTTAAGACTCTGGACTGGGTCTCAGGCCAATCTGAGTTCAGTTTTAGCTCAAAAAGGTGCTGTGAGGATAACTTAATAAAAGTTTGAGGCACTGAAATACTGCAGTAATGGGGTCTGCAAAAGTACCTAGAGATTGATATCAGTCACCTCTATACATACCTAGTTACACAGATCTGTGTGCTTTTAAACTTTTGCAAAATTTGCAAGCACTTTCTGTTTAGAAAAGATCAGAGCAAGAAAAACGAATACTTAAGGATTTTTGTTAGTAAATAGTGGTGTGATTTTTCTCAGTGTTAACTCTTCTGTCTCAGGATGCATAGCATGACAGGAGAGTTTGCTGGGACTGAACAAGTAAGTAGGCTGAATTTTGAATCTGCTCATTTGTATAAATTTGGGTTATTATGCTCATTATTTAATGTCTTGGGGAGTCATTTGTCCACAAGTTTCAGATCTGCAGCTACTTCTTCCCCTGGTGCACCAGAAATGTGTAATGTATAGAGGATTTGAACACTTGGAAAATAGCTTACAAGTTACCATTTTCTTTAATCAGTTCATCAGTAGCTTTAACTTCCTTTCCTGCCTTAGCTTCAGTATGTTGCCTACTAGTTTACCTGTGATATAGCTACTTCCATTTTATCTTCTGTTCCTAGCTGATTAATAGATATCTAGTCCAGTTTAGATTCATATTTCATAAAATAAGTGGAGAAAAATACAGCAAAAAGACAGTTTTTGTGTGTGCAGGTGACTGACTTTTTGCTCCTTGTACTTGGCCTAGATTTGGAAAAGTCCCAGCATCTTCTTTTCTTTGGCTGTTTAATAATAGTAGGTGTTTTAAAGAGATGGGGAAACATTTCATATAAATTCCTCTACAATAGCATTAGATAAATCCAAAAAGTTTTATTAATGTGGAGCTGCTGTTTCAGGATATCTCACAGGACCCATGTGGTCCCAATCACCCATCCCCTTAATTTTGTCTTCAGTATAATTAATTTCACATTTCTAAAGTTCTGTAACAAAAAGAAGAGAGCTGAGCATATAGGAGGCTCTGGGATGAGTGTGTGCTTATACTTTATACTACTTAAGTCCTGTATGAAAAAATTTTAATTCACAAATCCATATAAACAGCATCATGAGCTGTGACAACAGAGCAGAATGACCAGTGCCTTCTGTACACTGAGAATAGAATTCTCTTAAATAGGCAAATGCTTTTATAACGTCTTGCTGGCTTCTTTGTTAATCTGTTTCAGCTAGTTCCTTAGTTCATAGAATCATAGAGTATCAGGGTTGGAAGAGACCTCAGGAGGTCATCTGGTCCAATCCCCTGATCAAAATTACCCCCTCCAGTTACCCTAGCCAGTTCAAATAAGGCCTTGCCCAGGTTGGATTTAGCAAGATTTAGGTCCAAACTTAACAGTAGTCACAACCTCTTCTTTCAGCCTTCTACTGAGGAATTGTTCACCATTATGGAAATGCTTTTTACTAAGCTGTTGCAACGTTCTCAGTAAAGTCTGTCATAACTCTGGGTCATATGACCTGTATCATAGAAGCCTAAGTGGTTAGCATGCCAAATTGCCCACTCAGTGTGGAGGTATCCATGTGTTTTAGATTGGTTCCATACTTGAGTGGGTGAGGCAAAGAATGTCTGCACAGAGTCACCAACAGAGGCCAGGAAGCTGCAAAGGGGGCTTGGTTGCTGGTCGAGGAAGTGACAAGCAGGCCTCCAGACCAGGGCAGATCATGCTGATCCTAGGGAGGGGAAGCCTAGAAAATGTAGGCTAGTTTTTCCATACTCCTGTAGGAGTGACCCTTTTGATATAGACATTCTCAGAAGAAAGTGTGTGTGCATTAATGTGCAGTTGTGCATATGTCTCTCATTTTCCTCTCCACAGGAAAATCGTATTGCTTTTCTGAAGTGGCTTGGAAAAAAAGTAGATGTTGAAGGATTAATAAAATCCAGCAAAATGACCCTTAAATTTGTCTCGTCTTACAAGCCGGAAGTTGAGATAGTGCCATCTCTCATACCAGTCGTCACTGTGGGAGGCTTCTCATCTGAACACTTCAGCCTGCAGACATATCAACAGAATCTGCAAACAAAGAAGCTTGGCAAGATAGTTCTGTTTGCTGAAGTCACATCAACAACAATGAATCTTCTTGATGGGTAAGGTGCTGGTGCAGACCATCTCAGATAAACATTGTGAATTGTGGTTCACATATAATGAAATACACTAAGCATACAATATACAGAATGAAGTTGAAAACTTTTCTCTTTGACTTAGATTTTGCTCAATAACCTCTATATATTGTGACAGGGTCAGGCCAGATGGCTACAGGAGAGTGATAGAAGTCAGATATATTAGCCCCAGGTTAAGTAGGTCCCTTTTCCCTGGGTAAGGTAATAAGGAAGGTTCCAGAACAATCAGGAACTTTCTGGAAACAATTAAGGCAGACAGGCTGATTAGAACACCTGCAGCCAATCAAGAAGCTGCCAGAATCAATTAAGACAAGCAGGCTAATAAGGGCACCTGGGTTTAAAAAGGAGCTCACTTCAGTTTGTGGTATATGTGCGAGGAGCTGGGAGCAAGAAGCGCAAGAGGCTGAGAGTGAGAAGGTGTACTTCTGGAAAACTGAGAAGTACAAGCATTATGAGACATCAGGAGAAGATCCTGTGGTGAGAATAAAAAAGATGTTGGGAGGAGGCCATGGGGAAGTAGTCCAGGGAGTTGTAGCTGTCACGCAGCTGTTGCAGCTGTCCACAGTGGCTCCTGTAACCCACAAGGCCCTGGGCTGGAACCTGGAGTAGAGGGCGGTCCCAAGTTCCCCCCCATCCATCCATTCCCCCAACTCCCTACTTGATACTGGAGGAGTTGAACTGGACTGTGGGTTTCACCAGAAGGGAAGGTCTCTGGCCTGTTTCCCCATCCACTAGGTGGAGCAGCAGAGACTGCGGGGATTGTTCTTCTTCCTTTCCCTATGCTGGCCAGTGATGAGGCGAACTGAGTGAATGGCAGATTTGAGCCACGAAAGTGGCCAAACTGAGGGCTGCCATGAACCTCTGAGGCGAGCAAATCTGCCAATAAGCGCAGGACCCACCAAGGCAGAGGAGGAACTTTGTCACAATACACACAAGCTATTTCTCCTTCTGACTGAGAAGTAAGAAGGAAAGACACTGATTGTTTATTTGTAAATACTTAGGAAACGCTCGATTCTATGGTAATGGAGGCCTTACACGTATTTAGATGTCTTTGAGAAGGAAAACTTATTGTACCAATTACTTTGTTGATAATAGGACTTCACTATTGTTACTCCTGTAGCAAAACGTTAATATTTGTAATGTTTTGTGAAGGCATAAGCAGATACAGAAGACCTTCAGGATTTTTCTAAACCTAGTTGATAAAATAAAGTTTTTCTTATTTAAAAAGTAATTTATTTCTTTGTAATATTATATAATTTTTTACATTCTGTTTAATACTCTTTTAGGTTATATAATATTTAACTATCAAATTTCCTTTTTCGCCCCAAACATTCATTAGAGTTTAAAAATACTTTTAAGCAACACATAAATGACTTTGGTAACACCTATGCAGGATGTCAGTTGAGGAAAATAGTTGATTGAGATTTAAAAACAGGATTAGAAAAGTACATAAATAACACTAGACCCAATAGTTACTCTAGCTAGGCTACCATTTACAAGGACTATAATTGTAATATTTCAGAGCACAAACTAATCAGATGGTTGAAGAAATATCTCCTCCCCACCCCCTCCATGTGGTGATGTGGCACAGTTGGCCAGATATGCAATCAGTTAAGTCATCTTAGCTCTGGTCACAGTTCATTAATTAATCAGCAAGAAGAGCTGTTGCTCTTCTGCTATAGAGCCCAAACTGTAGGTCTTATATAAACTGAATTTAGAGTATATTTTCTTGGTAAGGGAATAGGTGGATTTGGTTTTAAAAAAACAAAAAACAAAAAAACAAAAACTTATTTTAACAAGAATGAGTCTGCATTAGAATAATATTATAGTAGTTCAAATTTTATGCTTAAATAGCTAGTTGACAGTGTTTATTAAATACTAGCAGTCTTTTCTGTGGAATTTAACAGTAATAGATCAAGGGATTTTTTTAACCCATGAATTTAATACATTTTTCCTGAAATATACTTTAATCTGATTCATAAATAGGATTTACAAAGTTTCTTAATTTATCCAGAAATCCAGAATAAGCTAGAAAAACTCAGAAGCAAGTTTTGGAAATTTGAAAGCTTTAACACTGTTCAACTAAATTATTTTAATTAAACTGTTAATTGTATTAACTAATTTAATGAAACAATTCCTTATTAAGACAGAGACAAAACCTGTTAATTTTTCTCACCAAGTGTGAAAGATATTACTATTGAATATTTTTTCCTTTTTTGTTTTTGGCATGCTAATTAAAAGTTAGCTTAAATCTTAGGAGAAAGAATAACTTTTTATTTTGGTCCCAGTCCTGCAACTGGATCTGTTTGTGGAAGCCCATGCACCTGTGTGCATCCCCATGGACTTCATTGGCAATCCATAGAGACACCGGGGTCCATTCTTCTGGATCTTATGCAGGATTTGGTTTTCAATGTTTAGTATGCGATAGTACCTTTTGTTGTATAACTTCTTAAAAAAAAAAAAAAACTCACTCTAGGTGAAATAGCTACTCCGACCTGTTAAGATGAAATCAGAATCATCATTGTGTCTGAAGAAACTAAAGACATGATACTTCAGTTACAATTAGGGATTACATCATGGTAGGGGTTTACGGTAGACCACCAAATCAGGAAGAGAAGGTGGATGAGTCATTTCTAGAACAAATAACAGAAATATCCAAAACACGAGACATGGTACTAATGCAGGACTTGAACTATCCAGACACCTGCAAGATGGGAAAACACAAAATTTCCAGGAAGTTCTTGGTCTGTGTTGTGCAAAACGATTTGTTTCGGAAAGTGAAGGAAATAACCTAGCGGATAGCCATTGTAAACTTGATTCTGACCAACAGGGAGAATTGGTTGTGAATCTGAAGGTAGAAGGCAAGTTGTGTGAAAGTGATCTTGAAGCGATAGATTTAATTATTCCTAAAGAAAGGAAGGAGTGAAAGCAGCAGAATGAGGACAATAGATTTCAAAAAAGCAGTCTTTAACAAATTCAGAGAACTGGTGGGTAAGGTGTAATGGGAAGATGATGTAAGGGATAAAGGTATACAGGAGAGCTGGCGGTTTCTCATGGAGAAAGTATTGAAGGTGCAACTGCAAGCTATCCTGATGTGAAGGAAATATAGGAAGAATAGAAAGAGGCCCTTGTGGCTTCATCAGGAGCTCTTTAATGACCTGAAAATGAAAAAGGGTTAAGGTTAAGGTACAAAATGAGTTACTGCCTTTTATACATCTTGTTAGGTGTAAGAAAGAGGTTCTTTAAATGCATCCGATGAAGTGAGCTGTAGCTCACAAAAGCTTATGCTCAAATAAATTTTAGTCTCTAAGGTGCCACAGGTCCTCCTTTTCTTTTTGCGAATACAGACTAACACGGCTGCTACTCTGAAACCTTTAAATACATTAGGAGCAAGAGAAAGACAAAGGAATGTGTTGGTACTCTACTTAACAGGGAAGGAGAGCTAATAACTGGTGACCTCAAGAAGGCTGAAGTGTTTAATGCCTATTTTGCTTCAGTCTTCACTAAAAAGGTTAGTTGTGACCATATACTCAACACAATTAATATTAACAACATGGGGGGGAGGAATGCAAGCCAAAATAGGGCAAGAACATATTAAAAAATGTTTTAAGTTAGATTTATTCAAGTTGGTAGAGCCTAAAGGAATTCATCCTAGGGTGCTGAAGCAATCTCTGAACTGTTCTCAATTATCTTTGAGAACTCATGGAGGACAGGTGAGGCCCTTCTCATGGAGAAGAGAAAACGTAGTAACTGTCTTTAAACATTAGAACAAAGAGGACCCAGGGAATTATAGCCTAATTTTGATACATAGAAAGGTACTGGAGCAAATTATTATACAGTCAGTTTTTAAGGGAATAATAGGGTTATAAGAATATCCAAAATGAATTTGTAACGAACAAATCTTGCCAAACCAATCTAATTTCTTTCTTTTACAAGATTACTGGATAGGGGAGAAGTAATAGACCTGATATGTCTTGATGTTAATTAGTAAATCTTTTGACACAGTCTCACATAACATCTCGTATGTAAACTAGGGAAATGCAGTCTAGATGAAATTACCGTAATTTGGGTGCACAGCTTGTCAAAAGACCATACTGAAAGAGTTGTAATCAATGGTTGGATTTCAAACTGGGAGGGCATGTCTAGGGGGGTCCCACCTCAGTCAATCCTGGGTCTAGTACTTTTCAGTATTTTCATTAATGACTTAATGAAGTGGAGAGTATGCTTATATAATTAACAGATGACAGCAAGCTGGGAAGGGTTGCAAGTACTTTGAAGGACAGGATTCAAAATGACTGTGACAAATTAGAAAATTAGTCTGAATTCAGAAAGATGAACTTCAACAAAAACAAATGCAAAGTACCTTGCCTAGGAAGGAAAAATCAAATGCACTACTGCAAAATAGGGAATAACTGGTGATAGTACTGCTGCTGAAAAGGATCTGAGGGATTAAAATGGATCACAAATTGGATACGAGTCACATTGTTATGTGATGCAGTGGTAGAAAAATTCTGGGGTGTATTAAAAGGACTGTTGTGTGTAAGACACAGGAAGTAATTGTCCTGCTTTACTTGGCACTAGTGAGGCATCAGCTGGAGTACTGTATCCAATTCTGGGTGCCGCACTTCAGGAAAGATGTGGACAAATTGGAAAGAGTCCAGAGGAAAGAAGCAAAAGTGATAAAAGGTTTAGCAAACCTGCCCTATGACGAGGCTAAAAAAAAAACTGGGCATGTTTAGTCTTGGGAAAAGAAGAATGAGGGGCGACCTGATAAGTCATCAAATATGGTAAGTGCTATTATAATGAGAACAGAGCTGGGCTTAATCTGCATCAGGGGACATTTAGGTTAGATATTAGGAAAAACTTTCTAACTGTAAAGGTAGTTAAGCTCTGGAATAGGCTTCCAAGGGAAGTTTTTAAGAACACCTGTCAGGTATAGTGTAGGTAGAGTCCTGCCTCAGTGCAGGGGTCTGGACATGATGACTTTTCGAGGTCCCTTCCAGTCCTATGTTTCTGTGATTCTGTATATTTGCACTGACATCCGTTTCAGGTGATGCAATGACAATAGGGAATATCTTCACTTTTGAATGTTAGGTGTTGTATTGCTCAAACTACAGTTGGGATTCATTAGCTATCATGTTAAGTAGAATCAGACCTGGTCAGTATTTAAGATCTTCAAGAAAAAGATCAGGGTGCTGCAGGAAGTGGTGGTGGCATTCCAATAAATGTAACTTTTCCTTCCGATTCCAAACTTAGGCCCTGATCCTGCAGACCCCTGAGGAACTTGAGTTAGTTAACCCACATTTGTCTTTGGTCATATCAGCTCAGCACGATGATGGAACTGAATGTAGTCTTTCCACCACTTTCTGGTTTGTATCAGTGTCACACTGTCTGGAGTGGCTCACAGTCATGAGTGCCTGCTTCAGGTCAGACACCCCAAACTAGTGGTATGTTCTGCAATTCGATTTCACCAATCCAGTAACAAATGTGAACTCCTGGATCACTATAACAGTCTTAACTGTGGAGTCACAGACAGTCCCTTT